>NW_026731885.1:550000-825000 GCF_028476545.2 Physella acuta
TTTTCTTTGACTGATAGGCTTTAATTTGATTAATAAAATAAAATAAAAAATAAATATTAATTTTTTTTAAATGGACTGGGCTAGATGATCAGAGTGAAAGGATATGTTTTTCTTTGTTTTATCTTTGTATTTCAGCAGACACCCTTCATATCATGTACACCCTTCATATCATGTACACCCTTCATATCATGTACACCCTTCATATCATGTACACCCTTCATATCATGTACACCCTTCATATCATGTACACCCTTCATATCATGTACACCCTTCATATCATGTACACCCTTCATATCATGTACACCCTTCATATCATGTACACCCTTCATATCATGTACACCCTTCATATCATGTACACCCTTCATATCATGTACACCCTTCATATCATGTACACCCTTCATATCATGTAAACCCTTCATATCATGTACACCCTTCATATCACGTACACCCTTCATATCATGTACACCCTTCATATCATGTACACCCTTCATATCATGTACACCCTTCATATCATGTACACCCTTCATATCATATACCTCCTTCATATCATGTAAACCCTTCACATCATGTAAACCCTTCATATCATGTACACCCTTCATATCATGTACACCCTTCATATCATGTACACCCTTTATATCACGTACACCCTTCATATCATGTACACCCTTCATATCATGTACACCCTTCATATCATGTACACCCTTCATATCATGTACACCCTTCATATCATGTACACCCTTCATATCATGTACACCCTTCATATCATGTACACCCTTCATATCATGTAAACCCTTCATATTATGTAAACCCTTCATATCATGTACACCCTTCATATCATGTACACCCTTCATATCACGTACACCCTTCATATCACGTACACCCTTCATATCATGTACACCTTTCATATCATGTACACCCTTCATATCATGTACACCCTTCATATCATGTACACCCTTCATATCATGTACACCCTTCATATCATGTACACCCTTCATATCATGTAAACCCTTCATATTATGTAAACCCTTCATATCATGTACACCCTTCATATCATGTACACCCTTCATATCATGTACACCCTTTACATCACGTACACCCTTCATATCATGTACACCCTTCATATCATGTACAGCCTTCATATCATGTACACCCTTCATATCATGTACACCCTTCATATCATGTAAACCCTTCATATCATGTAAACCCCTCATATCATGTACACCCTTCATATCATGTACACCCTTCATATTATGTACACCCTTCATATCATGTACACCCTTCATATCATGTACACCCTTCATATCATGTACACCCTTTACATCACGTACACCCTTCATATCATGTACACCCTTCATATCATGTACAGCCTTCATATCATGTACACCCTTCATATCATGTACACCCTTCATATCATGTAAACCCTTCATATCATGTAAACCCCTCATATCATGTACACCCTTCATATCATGTACACCCTTCATATCATGTACACCCTTTATATCATGTACACCCTTCATATCATGTACACACTTCATATCATGGACACCCTTCATATCATGTACACCCTTCATATAATGTACACCCTTCATATCATGTATTAGAAAAACTCATTGTAAAAATAGGGAATGTAAAATGGAGCAAAAATGGAGAAAGGATTACAATCATAAAATGGTGTAAAATTAGAGATTAGTGGATTAAAATTAGAAAATGGAGTTGGATTAGACAGTGAATTTAGATTAGACATTCGATTAAGATTTGACAGTGGAGTAACATTAAACAGTTGATTAACATAAGACAGTTGGTTAATATTAGGTAGTGGATTACGATTAGACAGTGGATTAAGCAGTGGCGTAGAGAGGTCGGGTGTCACCCGGTGCGGCACTTAATGGTGTCACCTCCCAGAAGCCTCAAACTTTCGATTTGCACCCCCCCCCCCCTCCCTTCCACCCTTGTCGGGATTTGTCAAATTTGCTCTTAAAAGACTTTTTAACGCTCGAATTAATCACTTAAGTGGAATTATCATTTTTTTCTCTATATTTTGCTATTTTTGCCTTGGTGTCACCCCCCTAAATGGTGTCACCCGGTGCGGTCCAACCCTCCCTCCCACGCTACGCCACTGGGACTAAGATCTGTCAATGGATTAGGATTAGTCAGTGGATTAAGATTAGTTAGTGGATTAATATTCCCACCAACTAATCGAGGCTCCAGAGATCTCCAGCACATAATCGAAAAGCGGAAATGATCTGCTACTCATTAATGCAAGCTAATTAATTATGCATGGAAGGTGCGTGTCATATCGTTAATTACGTTACATGAGAAAATCCCTTGGTAAATTTATTGACATTTAAAAACGATGAGAACGATAGCAATCAATGCTTTAGTTTTGATTGGCCAGTGTTGTGATAGATTGAGGTCGTTGTCAGTGGCGTAACGCAGAAGTGTGCGATTGGCTAGGGGTGAGGGGGGGGCTAATTTTACCAGAGAACAAAACAAAATCGCCAAGTACTGATTTATACCTATTTAAACAGTAGTGAAGAAGAAAACAGAGGCGTAGCGAAAGGGGGGGGGGTACATATGTCCCCTGGCGCTGACCATAGGGGCGCCAAAATTGGTTGGAAAAAAAATTAAAAGCTCAATTTAGCTGCAGATTTGAATTATAAACATAAAAAATATATGGGGGGGGGGCGCCAAATTGAACGTTCGAACGTTTCCCGGGCGCCGGGAAGGTTCGCTACGCCTCTGGAAGAAAATAATTATACAGCGCCACTTCCAATTTATTATTTAAGTAAACTAATACGTTAAACATTATTATTGCTAATTTAAACAAACACAATTTTAAATTTCCCGCCATTTTAAAATCAATCACAAGGCACGTGTGACCTACTTTAAAAATGTCTACGCTTACCGTGACTGCTGATGAGGTCCATGATTTGATTGTGGGTCAAAGGGTCACCAAATAATGACAGAGTTTGTCTTTTGGCGCCGGCTGTAAAAAAAAAAAATAGCTCGTGATTAATTATTGAAGTGGAACAATTTTAAAATCTGGATTTGTCTATATTAGTTGTCTAATTGAGGCGTTGAACAAAAATACTGGCATTTGAAAGGCTTTTAAGTTATTTAAGTTTGTCGTATTTTTAATCAGTTACAGAGTTTCTTCCAGGCAAGCAACTCTTCGGGGGGGGGGGGGGGGGGGGGCATAGCCCCTCGAAGAAAGTCTACCGCCCCCCCCCCCCCCCCCGGGCGATATGGAATTTATATAGAAAATTTTATACTTTAACCAGTGTGTCGCCCCCCCCCCCCCCGGAAAAAAAAGTCTGGAAGAAACACTGCTCAGTTTGTTTTGATAATTTATAGTCTAAAGTTAATAACATCGAATGAATAGCCTATTTAGGTAGACAGATTAAAATCTATAGTTGCGAGAGTTATATAAAGATCTTACTGTGATCTTTAATGAGCTGCATGATCTGTTCGGTGGTCAAAGGCTGGCCGTAAAGATCTGGATTAAGACCTTGTCTCTTGGTGCTAGCTGGGGACAGCAAAGGTTACGAGAAAGTTGAGGTCACGTGTGACAGCTTTATGGGTCAAAGGGGATGGGGGTCAGTGAGGTGACCCCTGCAGGTGTGGCTCCATAGATAAGAACAGCAACCCACATAGGAGAGATAACTCTAAAATCTAACTGATTGTTCTTGTGTGACAAAAGCTAGGGAAACAAATCTATAAAGAAAAGCAGGCAGAAATAGGGGTCAACGGGCGAAATGCAACCATAACTTAAACTCTAACCTTGACTTAATTATATAAGGTTATGACCGTTATTACGTGGACCTGTATGTAAGCCTAAAAAAAATCTCTAACCCTGACTTAATAACAGGGGCGTAGCGAGGGGGGGGGGGGGGGGGGCGGGGGGGGGCGGACCGCACCGGGTGACACCATTTACGGGGGTGACACCAAGGCAATATATATATATATATATATATATATATATATATATATATATATATATATATATATATATATATATATATATATATAAACTTTTTAAAGTGGTAATTCCACTTTAAAAAGTTGCTAATTAGAGTGCTAAATAGTCTTTTAAGAGCAAATTTGATAAATCCCGATAAGGGTGGAAGGGCGGGGGGGGGGGGGTTGACACCATGACTTAAACCTGCTAATGATAGAGAAAACATGCCACATCAAGCTGTATTTATATAGATAAAAATCGTTAGTATTATATCTGAGCACAGTTTAAAGCAATTGACGTGGGGGGGGGGGGGGGGGGGTTACATTAACTCAACGTTGCAAAATATGCCTGAAGTAAACTTTTTGGTAATAACTTCTATGTTAATCCATGTATGGGGGAGAGGGGAGGTAAAAAATTAAATACATTAAAAAAATGTGAATACATACACAAGCGTATATACCTACTTATATAAATTCAAATTTGGCAGGCAATAGAACACGGGGGCCGGTACCGGTTGGCCGCAAAGTCCACGAAGAGAGGGTCAAAACTGACCTCGACTGACCGGCGCCTTATATGAGCTTTTTTGACCCCCCCCCCCCCCCTTGATATTTTGTGAGGTCGTAGACCGACCCTGGAGGGTAAAAAAAACCAATATTCCCGTCGGATAAACCCCTTAGGATCGTTAGATTTGTCCAGATATCGTATTTTCTTATTATAAACAATTAATGGTGAAAATGTAAACAGACTACGTCACTTGGTATGTATAAAGGGGAGGTAACGTTTTAAGTAATAATTTTTAAATAATGTTTTTACTTTTTTAAAGAAAAAACAAACGTCACAAAGTATAGCACTCGTTTAAATAAATATTGCGTTATAAATTAAGTAATGTAATGTACTGAAATTGTAAACATTAATTTTAAAAGTAAATTTAATATAATATATGATTTCTACTTTTAAGGAAGCCTTTGCAGTTCTAAAAATATTGTGAGTAATAACTTTGCAAATACTCAATTTTATGTTAATTAGGATTTCAATTACACAGACTTGTTAAGCTTAGGTCAACCACCAATAAATTAATCGTTTAAATTCAGAAGTTTTTTGAAAACTCAAGCCTAGTAGATGTATATATATATATATATATATATATATATATATATATATATATATATATATATATATATATATATATATATATATATATATATATATATATATACCATATATTACACCATTAAGTGCCGCACCAGGTAACCCGACCTCGCTACGCCACTGCTTAATAATATAAGGGTATTACCGTTATTACGTGGACCTGTATGTAAGCCTAACCTATTAAGTTATGGTAATGATTATGTGTACATGTATGTAACTCAAACCTATTAAGTTATGGCAATGATAAGTGTACATGTATGTAGCTCTAACTCTAACCTAAACTCTAACTCTGACTCACTGTGATCTTTGATCAGCTGCATGATTTGCTCGTGTGTCAGAGGTTCCCCATACAACGCCGGATCAACGGAGGAATCCTGTTTTCTGCTGCGCACTGGCAAAATATATAAACCAACAAGAAATTTTAACGTGAAATTATAAACCAACAACAAATTTTAACGTGAAAATATAAACCAACAAAAACTTCAGTGTGAAATTATAAACAAACTTTTAAAAAACTTTACCGTGAAATTATAAACCAACAACAAATTTTAACGTGAAATTATAAACCAACAAACTTTACCGTGAAATTATAAACCAACAACGAACTTTACCATGAAATTATAAACCAACAACAAACTTTGCCGTGAAATTATAAACCAACAACGAACTTTACCGTGAAATTATAAACCAACAAGGAACTTTACCGAGAAAATAACACAAAATTAATAGTGGGGGGTGGGGGGGGGGGGGGGGAATCCGATTTTAAGGTTATCACAGAACCGAGTGGGGGTGGGGGAGAGGCATCTCTTTCAGGGGTGAGGGCGGTAGTAAAAGAAAAATATTATAATTTATATATACAATATATACTCTTTAACGAGTGTTTTCCATGTTTCTCTATTCCCCCCCCCCTCCTTCCCGAGAAAATGGAAAAAAATCTGTACTGGAGGGGTGTAGTTACACTGTAGTTGTTGTAAAAGCTGGAAACGGGTGGTTTTTATATAAATTGGTAGTTTTAAAAAGTAGGATGATATCAGTACATACGGAATTTTTTATTTTATTATAAACAAGAAAAGTAAACGAGTCTCTATGAAGGTGTTCCAGACTTCAATTGTGCTTCAAGGCTAAGGTTTCCAAGTGCAGAACTTGGCTAAGGGTGAGAACAGTGGCGTAGCTAGGGGTGGGGGGGGGGGGGTACCGACCGCACCGGGCGACATCATTTAGGGGGGTGACACCAAGGCAAAAAATAGCAAAATATATAGAGAAAAATGATAATCACACTTAATTAAGTGATTAATTCGAGTGTTAAATAGTCTTTTAAGAGGTGCAAATCGCAAGTTTGAGGGGGGGGGGTGCAAATAGAAAGTTTGAGGGGGGCGCAAATCGAAAGTTTGAGAGGGGGGGGTGCAAAACGAAAATTGAAAGTTTGTCCCCGGGAAGGGTCGCTACGCTTTTGGGGGGTGACACCATTAAGTGCCGCACCGGGTGACACCCGACCTCGCTACGCCACTGGGTGGGAACATTTTGGTTTCGTCTTTTTTTTTTTTAATCTTCATACTCGTCTTGGTATGATCCTAATAGTTTACAAATTATTCTATATTTGTTTCGCCAAAATTTAAATTAAAATGCTTGGTCATTTCCCCATTCCTTGACATCTGTGCCCCAATGATGCCTTTCCCCACCTGTTTGGGTCAAGCCTAATTTATTTCTGATTTGTTCAGGATTATATTCCTAGTTTTCCCTAGATGATAGAGAGCTTTGAACCGTTTTTTTTTTTGTTTTTTTTTTTACTTTTATTAAACAATTTTCGAGTTTTTACCCTAATTTTAGGCTATTTAAATGTTTTTTTTTTTTTTACTGCACAATTTTGTGGGCATTTTTTTTACCTAATTGTTCAGCGCGCTCAACACGAATTTTTTTTTTTTCCTTTAAGAACAAAATGGGACAGGTAGTGTTAAACAAATCAGGCAACTTACAAAAACATAATCAACGAAATTCTTTTCAATTTTCGCGGATTTTTGCTTTAATTTGCAATTGATGTCAAATCCGAGGAAAAAAAATATTTCTGAAAATGAAATAATAAATTGTGCGTTTTGTTTTATGCAAGAATACTTGGAATCCAGAATTTTAGAGAACTTGATTGATTTTTTTCCTTAAATCTCTGGAACTCTCTCACCTGAAGATGGCGCTGCAAAACATGCAGAGACAGACATGAGTACGACAAGGGCGATCATTCTGCCGGGTCTGATGGATGGGACACAACTGAAAAACAAAATAAAATAGTTTTAAAACTCTTTTAGTTTACCTCTCTTTCCCTGCTAGCATCACAATTTTACAAATTAACATTTTTACTGTGCGCGCAAAATTTATGGGAGCACTTTTTTATTATTGTGTCATCATCATCTTTTCCATTATGTGCCCCAGGCACATGCGGCCGCCATAGAAATCTCTTTCCACTTTTGCAAGTCTCTGGTAGTTTTCTTGGCAGTCCGCAAGATTGTCCTGCCTTTGTCAGTTGCTTTTCTAATTTTGTATGTGTATCTATATGTATTTTTGTAGGTTTGTGTGTAAGCAGATTTAAACGCTATAGTTATAATAACACAAACTCCTATTACAATTTTTTTTCATTTTTAATCATTACTTAACATACGTGTATACAAAAATCTACCCTCCGTGGTCTACTTATTCTACTTGAATCTACTTGATGTACTTACAACTCAGCTCCTTATCTACTGCACAGTTTGGTACTAGAACTCCTGACTGGTTGGGCAATTAGCGTGTGCCGCATGCACTGACAGAACTAAAACACGCACATTAGCATTTTACACATGACGATTTTTAAAAATCTTTTCTCTCTTCTAAAAAAAGATAAGAGTGGTTGATTTGTTAAAACGATGGCTATGGTTGGTTGTTTTAATATATCCAGTTAAATCCAGTTTGAAATGTTTCTTGTCTGCACTTTTCATTTTTTATAATAAAAACGTCTTTTTGTTTAGTATGTTGTTCAATAAGTAATTTTTTAAATCGTACATTTAAAAAAAAAACAACAACCAGACTTGTCCCATGTTTTATCGTAGACGGTCTTATCAGTCTTAGCCCTGGCGTGTTACTGTAACGTTACTTAAGTCTTAGAGCTTTCAGTTTTTGTAAATGTTGAATCACGTTTTTTAATAGGGGAAATTTGATCAGAGAGAGATGCGACTTTTTTTAAGAATATATTATTAAAATATATAAATAAATAGGTGGGGTTTATTTATTTATTTATTTTGCTTTTTTATTTATTTTACAAAACAACGAAACCAAAGTATCAATTTGTTGTCAAAATTAGAACAACAAAAATTTCAATTTGTTGTGAAATCTAGACGAACAAAGTATCACTGGGTTGTCACGTTAAGACTAACAAAATACCAGCTGTAATCAAGACAATCAAAAGTTTAATGTGATTGTAATCTCATAGTAAAACGCTTAGTCGGTTTTTTTTTTTTTTTTTTTATTATCACATTTTGACCTTTCACTTTCAGTTGAGGTTGTCCAAATCTACACATAACAGTGATGAGCACAATGTTATCTCAGTCCCTACCCAACTAATGCTGGGTACCCGTTTGCTGGACCTGCTCCATCACTCTTACCGAAAACCTGGGAAAACACGGGCTAAAGGAATGCTGAGCTACAGCAAGATCTGTACTCACTCAAATCACCCGATTATTATCCCCTTAATTAATCCTAACTAATGAGACGGCGTGGTCGAGTGCTATTCGAAAGTCTCGGGTTCGGATCTCGGGGCTGCTTGACGTCTATGAGTCCACCCAGCTATGATGGGTACCTGACTCGCGTTTGGTAAAGTAAAGGCGGCTGGTCATAGTTTTGACCACGCTATCCCTTCATATGCTAAGGTCAATTCAACTTCATCTGGTTTTGAAGATCGTTATGTCTGATTTGGAACTTGAATGTTTAAGCGTCTCATTGCTTCGAAAGACTCTTCCATAATTTTTTTTTAATATCTTTATTTTCAAATAGAAATCATTACATCAACATATACAAATGTGTGTGTGCTTAACATAGTGTGTATTTAACATAGTTCAAACATTAACAAAAATTATCATTACATGAACAAAATGGTGAACATTACTAAAAAACGATCAACAATTCAAATGACGATAACCAGAAATAAAGAAATACAAACATGTTTTTTTTTTACCATAATAGTCTTAGGTGTTTTTACAGTTTTGTTGAGAATTTTTGCACAATATAAACAGCGTGAGGAATTAATAGAAAATATTAACAATCTGTCTTCCATAAATGAATTTTTTTTTTTTTTTGAAGAATAGAAATACTTTATTTTTCATTACAGATTAAAATGAGCTAGTTATTTCCCATTTCATAATACAAATGTAACTAGGGGAAAAAAACTATTAATATGTTCAAAAAATGTATTAGAAATACAGAGAAATTCAGTAGTATTAACATAAAAGATTTTATCATTGCTTATTTTAAAATTAATTAAGAAAATTTAGTTTGCTGTGCGGTTTGTTTAACATTTTTAATATTTTAAAGATTTTAGTATTGTTTTTTTTTGGCTCTAGATATAATAGAAAACATTAGCTATTTTAAAAACATAATTTATTAGCATCAGAAAATACTTTATTTCAATCACTAATCATAGATGTTGTTAAAGTGTCGTAAAATCATTAATTTATTTCAATTTTCATCATCGGCTTCTGAGGACTGATACAGATTTACAATAGTAATATTTCTTTCTCACTTGTAGCCTACTTTCATTCATTAAGATGGTTTACTTCTACATAGTGTAATCTTCCATAAATGAAATACTGAATGTTTTAATAATGTGCCAAGAAACAATACTGAGGACTGTCACAACTATCTTCAAGTAGAAGCTTTGATTGTAAGTTATTAGGTTATTTTGAAAATATACTAAACTGTCACGAAAATTCGCATCCATCCCTTACAGGTAAAATGTGTAATGTAATTTATGGACTACCTCAAACTTTTAAAGTTTATATACTCTTGTTATCTATTCCATAACCAATACAGAAATACTGAATTATAAAACTCTGTGTTCCTATATCTACGGAATAACCTCCCTTGTTTCATTTAGATTTTGTAAAGACGTTCTTGAGGGTCAATGCTAAGGATTTTACCATTGGTTGACAGTGTTTCTTTCAGACTTTTTTCTCCGGAGGGCGGTCAACATTTTAACATTTTTCGGAAGGGGGGGGGGGCGGACACTAGAGAAAGTGTATGTTTACTATATAAATTCAATCTCGTTCGCGGGGGGGGGGGGGGGGGGGGGGGTAGACTTTCTTCGGGGGGGGGGGGCTGTGACACCCCCCCCCCCCCGAAGAGATGCCTGGAAGAAATTCTGCTCACATTTCTACTCGATGTATACCCTTGCAATATAATATAATGTTTAATCTCAAATCACTACATCGTTTTTTTACTTCGATGCAAATTTTTAAATTATTTTTTTTACATTAAGAAAAGCAATGGTATATTCAACGCGTATTTCCTTCGTTTTACATGGGTTTCCGCGAAGCCTCGTTACTACTGTACTCTTGGCGACTCTTGTACACTAATGTTAAGTTCTAGTTTTGGAATTTCCAGCGCTCCCACCAATTGTTTGGTTTTTGTCTGATCAATACAGAACACTTACACATTGTGTCTGTCGATTTAATAACAAAACAATCATCACGTGACAACCATAAACAAATCATGAGCAGATGTAATCTATCTAGGTCAATGTGTCAATTAGCAGCTGACCAAAGTTCACAATTTAAAAAAAAATGTATGTAGGCTAAAATTTTGATTACATAAGTCAAGCTCCCAAATTTTGATTACATAAGTCAAGCTCCCAAATTTTGATTACATATCTCTGAAGGTGGAGGGCACTTGAAACTTCTTGGTGTCACCCTCCCCCAACAAGAAACAAAGTATATATATATATATATATATATATATATATATATATATATATATATATATATATATATATATATATATATATATGTGTGTGTGTATATATATATATATATATATATATATATATATATATATATATATATATATATATATATATATATATATATATATATATATATATATATATGTGTGTGTATATATATATATATATATATATATATATATATATATATATATATATATATGTCTGTGTGTGTGTATGTGTGTGTGTTTGTGTCGGCCTACATGGGCCTATAATGTAAATAGATGCCGCATACGCGTAAATGTGTATGTGCTTTTTTTCTTAGTGAAACCCCCCTTAAATGGTCCGCACGCCCACCCCGCTACGCCTCTGGTTGAGGTATATATTTTATTTATAAATTCTATTTCTCTCCCCCCCCCCCAATCCAAGAAACTCTGCATAGCATCGCATTCATAGGTTTGCATGAGGGTTGGATGGGAGAGAGAGAAGGGGGGGGGTGTTAGAAAGTGCTACGACATTTATTTAACGGGTTTTTTTTTTCAAGGAATTATCTTTCTTCGGTACAACAATTATAACAAGTCTATCAATGCTAACTAAGCCAGTATTATTTTAAAAATCGTGGTTTAAAAGAAAAATTAAAAACTTCAGTGTTGAGAGGGGTGGTAGACCGAAGTGTGACATTTTATGGGGATGGTCTGGCTTTTTGTGACATGTGACAATGGGAGTGGGTGAAGGTCACAATCGTCTCCTACACAAGCGTGAGATCGGTGATGGATGACCACGTACAGGCTAGAGGTCGGTACTACTGCTTAGGTCAAGTTTAGGGTTTAAGTATGGGCAGGGTGGGTAAAACGGTCTGTAGGGCAGGTAAAGTAGAGTTCACCTGTTTCTGTGACCATGGCATAGAAAGAGAAAGTATGGTCTTCACGACGTCCAGTCGACTTAACATTCCCTGACGCAAGCTCTGAGAGAGCTGAGGGGATTCAGGGACGTTCTACGGACACGAACCCGTGGATTTGACATCGAGACTTTCGGGTTATCAGTCGTATGATCTACCATCAGACCACGCCGTCCCACTCAGGGTAAAGTAAGAGGGCGCTATTCAGTTTCAGACCTGACACTCCATAAAATTTAAATGATGTCACCCCCAACCAGAGGCTTAGCGAACCTTCCCGGCGCCCGGGGAAAAACTTTCGATTTGCACACCCCCCCCCTTGAACTTTCGATGTGCACCCCCTCGAACTTTCAATTTATTTTCCAACCCATTTTGGCGCCCCCTAAGGTCGGCGCCCGGGGACATATGTCCCCCCCCCCCTCGCTACGCCTCTGCCCCCAACCCTCTGTAAGAACAATACTACTACAAAACACCAGCACACCCACACAACCAAACGAACCAACACACCCACACACAATATGAACAAAGAGCTCACCATACAACTATACAACCAAATACACATCAGCCAAAATACCAGCACTCAATACAAACTCACAAAACAAAACATGAATACACGCGTATGTTGTGGAGATGTTTAATGAGTATACACTATTTAAAGACATTTCATCAAAACACGCATTCTGTGGTTAGACATTATAAATAGCCATATGGTCACATGACACACGATGTTAACCCAAATAGTCACACGATATACAGAATTTAAGGTGCATGTGTAAAGGGAAATAATTTAAAAGAAGAGAAAAAAATAATGCAGAAAATGGAAGCACTTTTGTAGTTACAAGCAAACCATTGTTTCTTGTTTTAGATTGGGAGGAGGGGGCAGGGGGCAACCCATGGAAAAATATGCTTGAGTGAGCACCAACATTGACCTTGGAATAAGTGGTGCATGACCTAGTAGTGCATGACTCCAGTGATCAGGAATGTGTGAAGACAAAACATGGTTCTAATCCATTAGCCATATCCACAGCTGGTAAGGTTGAACCACAATACTGACAACAACAGTCAAACTCTAAAGTGATAAGTTGTGGATGTGGGATTGGTTTAAAGATATCTTTGAAATCATACTAATAATAGCTGTGTGCCTTTGGTTAGCTGATAAGAAATAGAGAGAAGAAAGGTCACTGGTTAGAGAGTGGACACAAAGATGGTTACAGTCTAAGGAGGTGGCTTGACTTGCCGCTCCTGGATCAAATCCTTGACAGACTGGGATTATGTAGAAAGTTGACTGGGCAGCAAACAGGAGAGGTGGAGCTGAGAGAGACAGACAGACAGGCAGTCTAGTCTAGGTTCAGGTGCTGTCGACAGTCAGGTGGTTACCCGCACCCAGTCAGGTGCAAGCAGCTGTTATCAGGTGCCGTCACCAGCACAGTCAGGTCCAGTCACCAGCACACAGGTCCAGTCACCAGCACACAGTCAGGTCCAGTCACCAGCACACAGTCAGGTCCAGTCACCAGCACAGTCAGGTCCAGTCACCAGCACACAGGTCCAGTCACCAGCACACAGTCAGGTCCAGTCACCAGCACAGTCAGGTCCAGTCATCAGCACAGTCAGGTCCAGTCACCAGCACACAGTCAGGTCCAGTCACCAGCACACAGGTCCAGTCACCAGCACAGTCAGGTCCAGTCACCAGCACACAGTCAGGTCCAGTCACCAGCACACAGGTCCAGTCACCAGCACACAGGTCCAGTCACCAGCACACAGTCAGGTCCAGTCATCAGCACACAGTCAGGTCCAGTCACCAGCACACAGTCAGGTCCAGTCACCAGCACACAGTCAGGTCCAGTCACCAGCACACAGTCAGGTCCAGTCACCAGCACACAGTCAGGTCCAGTCACCAGCACACAGTCAGGTCCAGTCACCAGCACACAGTCAGGTCCAGTCACCAGCACACAGTCAGGTCCAGTCACCAGCACACAGTCAAGTGCAGTCACCAGCACACAGTCAGGTCCAGTCACCAGCACACAGTCAAGTGCAGTCACCAGCACACAGTCAGGTCCAGTCACCAGCACAGTCAGGTCAAGTCACCAGCACACAGGTCCAGTCACCAGCACACAGGTCCAGTCACCAGCAACAGTCAGATGCAGTCACCAGCACACAGTCAGGTCCAGTCACCAGAAGTCATATCCACCTGACTAAATGCTGTTTGATCAAAGATTAGCTTTTAAAGTTATCATTGCCTCATTAGGCCCCACATTTTATATCCGATGAAATATTTAATAAAATCATTGACAAAGACAAAACTCAAAATGTAGCAGTGAGATTGATTTTTAAAGAAGGATAAATATCAATTAGTGACAATATCAATTGGGGCTAATATGCCAAATAAAATTTCTCTATACATTCACAATTACCATAAAACATGTCTATATTTTTAACTTTTATTACCATTATTAAACTTAAATATACTTTAGGCACTAAGCATCAAAATAATTTTTAATTGCCTTGCAGTAATCAGTGTGTAAAAATACCCTGGGAAAATTAACTATTTTTACTTTAAATAACTGGCAAAGATTACCAGCACTAGAATCTATAACTAAATGAAATTTCATGTGACAATTTTTTTTCCTAACCAAATCAAAAATTAAAAATCTAAATTACATTAAAAATTTCCCTTTTCTGAGAAAAAAAATATAACTGTCTCCATCACAATTTTTAAAATTCAACACACCCTGTAGAAAATGTAAATTTTTTACAAACACTCGGAAAAAATATTTTCAAATTATCAAAAAAATGTCAACTTTGTCAGTCTTCTTTTTTAGGTGATGTTAGTAGTCATCAAGGGATATGGATGAAATGAGTGGGTGGCTGGGGGATGTTCCCACCCCAGACATATGAATGTAAACATTTGCTATCACCTTAGGGTTATCCATAAGACATTGGTGACAGAGGTGTCTAATATAAACATCGAAGCAAATTATAATTGGTCATAATAGGTTTAATCTAATTATAATATCCATTAAATAATTCATTATTATACATAATCAGTTTACACTAGTAAACACTTGGGGAGAAAAAAAAAGTACTATTAGACTACCTCGTATGTGTTATCACATTTCTTTGAACTAAATGCATTTAAATTATTGTACGTGTATATTACTACCCTCACAATAGCAGAAAGTAAATTTTTATGCCATGATTGGATGGCCCTTATAAAACAATCCAATAAAATAATTTAAGGAATGAGCAGGGACCTTTTGATACCTTGACACAGAGAAATGAAAGCAAAAATCAAGGCAAGATGAATGGGTGCAAGGTCTTGACTGATACCAAGGCATCATGCAAGCTAAAGTACAGAAAATACCAAAAGCAATAACCTTGTATGGAGCCTCTTGATTGATACCTAGACATACAGACAAGCAAATATAAGCCAACATCTAACACAAGATGCACAGATTTTAAATACATCATTGGCTGTGTGCTTTAATTAAGTGTGGCATTACAAGTACTGTTAATTATACGTTTGACACACAACTAGTGAAAACTACTGATTAAATGATTATCAGTTAAGTGAAGTTAATTATTGAAAATGGTGAAGAAAAAAGCAGATGAACACTGTATAAACTGCTGTTAATGAACTAGCATCTCGCATTATCAATAGTTGTATATCTAGAAGTCCAGTGTCTGATAAAAGTTTGATGGTGGAAAATTTCTGCATGAAAAACATCTATACAAAAGAAAGTCACACTTTCCCAAGATAATTGTCTGAAAGCAACTGATGACAAGTACGAAGGTTTACTACCACAGAGCTAGGTCTTGATGATCTGCAACATGGCAATCCAAAATGAAAAATTGAAACACAACACACAACACCAGGCACAAGCATCTATCCGGTGTCCACAACTGTTGGACAAGTCTTGGGTATATATCACTGGCGATCATCTTTGAAAGCAACAGAGTGTGTTGAGTAAAAGATTACAGTGGAATCTACACATGAAAAGAAATCCTGAATGCAAAATTAGCAAAGCTGTTCACTTAAATATTTCTGACAAAAAATCTTAAGTGGGAACTTCTAGTTAGCTTTATTTAATTATCTTATAGCTTGAGATTGCTCAAGCACTCGAGTACAGCATTAACAAAATGTATATAGAATTTATTTAAAATTAAATAGTGGTGACAAAAAATAAAAAATGGGGACAAAGTAGATTGGATATATGAACAAGATGAAACACTGGTTTGAGTTTTTAACATAACCAATCATGCTAGTTCGTTTTAAAATAAACCAATCATGCCAGTTAAAAATTTTGACGAAATAACCACCATTTTAAAGTCCTCCTACACTGGGTATTGTTCCATTACTCATGCTAAAATGATTGGTTTGGTTACCAAGATCATCTATCAACAAATTGAAAATTACAGGGTTCACAAGAAAACTGACAAAACTGAATATTGTCACGTTTTTGGTGCAGAAATGATTAATTTTGAATGATTTCAATTACTGTAATAATTGATAACTTAAGACAAAGAAAATGCTCTACTAAATGAGCCAAATGTTTGAATGGGGGGGGGGGTCTGGAATATCAAGTTTAGGTTTTAGTTCTTTCTTATTAGTAATTTGCAGTGTAAGTTTGGGAAAAATCTTACTAAAATGTTTTTTGTCTTTAAAAAGTAGCTTTTAATATACTTGATACGAAGATAGTAAATTTGGAACTTTTAGAATCACATTTTGTATAGAGTTAACAATAAAACTATTGTTATTCGAGGACAATCCATGATTTCTCAAATATTTTCAACATTAAAATCAGCTTAAAATATACCTCAAGACTGGTTGTTAAATTAAAAATCTGCTATAGGTGCTACGAGACTGCAACCATTATGGAAGGTCAACTGTCATGTCTTACAGCATGTAACACAATATCTCTGTTGATAGTTTCTATCAATCACATCTGCAAACAAGCCTCAACAGCTGGATACATTTTTGACATTCACCACAGATCCTGATTTTATGTGAAGGATTTCTAGTTAAAATCTGAACTGTTACGTAAATGTGCATCCCAGTTTTGGGAAATAGTTCAGTGTATTTGAGCAAACAAATAGTATCAGAAAGCAATAAATCAACACTATTTAAAGTATGTACAAATGGAAAAAAAAAAGTATTTTGAAGCAGAAACATTCAAGTTATAATTATGATCTTCGTAAGGACGATAGTATGCATAGTGGATAAGAAAATGTAAAAATATGAAATAGACTTTTTCATGAAATAAAAGATTTATAAATGATATTTTAATATTTGAAAATGTAAAAATATGAAATAGACTTTTTCATGAAACAAAAGATTTATAAATGATATTTTAATATTTGAAATTGTAATAAGTCACTGACGCAGCAACTGACTGTCAAAAAAAAATTTACATAACAATGTTGAGAATATGCATTTAAAACAATGCACATTGCAGTTATCCTCCCTTAACAGACCATGTTTTATTGAACCACAAAGTAAATCTAACTACTGACACCCATTATATTGGTTCTAACACCTCTAACATTTTACTACCTATCTTTGTGTGGATGTACATTTGAATATTCGGTGATGCAAAGCTACAAAACAGGGGTGATTTTATAATACAGGATTAAAAAGACATTTTAAAAATTAGCAAGGACATCTCTTTTTAAAGCTTCAAGTCTAACTGTGGAACTTAAAAAAAAATGTAAACACTGAGACTAAAATATTTGTTCCACAAAAAATTAGCTTCACATTTTTTATTGATCACAAGTTCCTTTTGGTTCACCATTGAAATTTGTACAAGCAACAAGTTTTATGTCTAAAACCAAACTGCAACTTGATCCAAATGGTTTCAGAAGCAGAAGATCAAACGGTATCAACACATTTAAATCCAAGTCAGATTCCCAGTATGAAACTGTCCCGAAGACTACACCATGAGTATTTTTTCTTCACTTAAAGAGCAAAAGTCCCACGGATAATAAATAATTGATTAACTTTTAAAATATTAACTGATTACAAAATGATGCAACAGAGAGTTGGCAAGTTTTCAAATTCAAAGCTCACTTGTGATTTAAATTTTATATGTAAAATTGTCCAGATATTTAAGTTTGCACTATGTTAAGTGTATTAAAAGCATTAAAAAATTGGTTTTATATATATATTATATCAAAATTTTGAATCTTTTGTTAAGAAAATTGTACATTTATTTTGATCAATTAAAAAGTGTACTGAGATGAAATTAGTAGCTTCTGACACAAACCAAAACTCAGGCATTTAGTTTACCTGATGTGGTTTGACCTGACAAAATAAAAATCTCTACAACATCACAGATGGACCCAAGGCGTCAGATCACAGAAATTAAAATGTTCTCTACCAAGCTGATTCAAGATGGACCCAAGGCATCAGATCACAGAAATTAAAGTGCTCACTATCAACCTGTCACTACCAGGGATAGGGTTTGTTTCCCTTACCCATGTCTGATAAAGGACTCTTCCAAAAATAGGTGGGTTTGGTTGTTGGTAGTATTTAACATCAGGTTTAGTATTGGGCAAAAATTATGGTTTGTGCTGTGGTTGAACTTTGGTTAGAGTTTTGGTTAGGGCTGACATCATAACGTAATGTCAGTCGACAGCTTACAACCAATAACCTGACACCCCTGTTTTAAGAAGATTCCAAGATTCCATGATCAGACACTGGTATGGAACATGGACAAGGGAGAGAACAATCCAATATACTTTAATGTTAACAAAATTAGCTGTGGGGTTGTACAGCTTTAGATCTGTTCAAGACAACATTTGGAATGTCTACACGTCAGTTATATTTACTTCAGCGTCTGATTCTTTGAATCTACACACAACACCTATGCCAATCTGTATGTTTAAAATTACTATATACAAAATACAGATAAGCCAAATCTTATAAATAAAACCATCAATACAATATTTTCTTTAGCAAATAATAAAAGTCAGGTGATCTTCCAATGTTAATTAAATTAAAAACAAATCCTACTTAACGAGGTCAATATCAATCAGTCGGGTGTCAAAGTTGGGTGAAGAAGAAAGCGTAGCCCTCAGATAACTGCGGGAGGAGATTCAGTAGTTTCAGACCTTGTCGCCTTTAGGGCCGGGCAGGTTGACTCTCATTGGAATGGTGCTCATCTGGTTCCCTAACCCAAGGCCAAGGTCACCAAGATGGGGATCCTCTACCTGCAGATCAACAAACAAACAAAAAATTAAGCATTTCTTAACCATTCACATATCATTAGATTAGATTATTTAACAAACTCAGTGTTTTATTTTTAATTTACTGCAGTACGTTTAACGGGCAATCATTATTTTGATAAGAAAATTTTAATCAAATGAGAATTTGATTTCAAGAAAATTGTGCCTCACACAGACACCAACCCTTACACAATCCTTACAACCAATCATAAAGCTGTTGGTCTACTAAAGAATGATGAGTTTAATGAGCTAGATAAAAGAGAATGAGGGCAAAACCTGCCCTTACAAAATCATGGAATTATTGCTGGCTTTTCAGAGGCATTAAATGTGCTTGACTCATGGTTAGAAATTTTGTTTTAAAATTTAAGGTTAATTTGTGTAACAAAGCTGACTATTTACATATGTATGTGTACATGTAATTAAATATGTATAGATTATTGCACTCTTACATTGCATTGAAATTTTAAATAATGTATCTAGAATTATAAATTAAACTTTAGCCAAATTAATTAAATGGACTACCTAATTACTATATTTTGTATAAATTATAGCAGATGAGTTGTTTAATTAAAACTTCCAGCCCACAATATGTAGGTAGCCTAATAGTCCCAGTATAACATGCTATTATCCTACTTCCATGTTGTAACCCTTAACCCATGTTATAAACCTAGTTCCTTTATACAAGATATTAGAACATTAGTTCCGTAACCCTTAATCCATGTTATAAACCTAGTTCCATTATATACAAGATGTAAGAACTATTTTCTGAAACCCTTTACCCATGTAATAAACCTAGTTCCATTATGTACAAGATGTTAGAACAATAGTTCCAGAATACACAAAGCTGTTAACACATGGCCCTGTGCATCTGTGCAATGATAAATAACCCAGCACCACATTCAACAAAATCTCCAGGCTCAGTGCCTTGCAATAAAGTCTGCTATTCCACCTCCTGTTTATTCATTCATTAAGACCACCATCATATAATAATCAAAGCAAGACATTATAAATAAAAGCATAGGTATTAGCTCAAATCATCTATTAGTTAATCTATATTTACAATAACTAAAATATTATCATAGAAGATATTGCCAGCAGTTTACAAACGTTTGTAACTTATGTTACGTTCAAATACCAAGAAATGTGGGTCACTCCCCCACCCCTGGCAACTTAACTGTACATAACGTTTTACAAATGTTTGCAGCTATTCATATAAAAATAACACTCATGATCCAGAACTTTCTGAACTTTACAGCAAAGAAATAAGAACAACCAAGGATTGAATTGCTAATTCAATGTATACCATAGGTACAAAGATATGATAAAAGAAAATGTACTTATTAATAAACAAGTATAATTCTTCTCCCCCCCCCCCCCCTAAACATCTGTCCATGCCGTTGCAGGAAGTTGCAACTCCCAGTTCAGAGACCAACTTATTGAAAGCCTACTCTCTGACTGTAGTAAGTTAAATTCTGCAACATTAAACTGAAAGCAAGAACAGACTTCCTACACAGAGGTTAAGTGATTCACATTCTCTTCTAGGTCAGAGGTCAACAACAATTAAATGCAGCTAATTAAAAAAAGTTATAGAGGTGAGTTTCTATAAAAAAGACTAAACTGTACTTCTAAAATTAACTGAATTTAATCTCATCTATAAAACACTTCTGTATTGTTAACTATGAGTTCAGTATAGGTAATCTATATATATAATTCTCTTCTGGGATCAGTTAGAAAACAAGCTGCAAGCGCCTCCTTGCAGTCCCCTCTCTTTCTCTCTATCACTATCACTACCACCCCCCACCCCACCCCAACATTGTCTGGTGAGCGGTGTCCACTCTAAATTTTTACAAAGCTAAATGTTTACAAATCGTAGAGCCGTAGAGCCGGGTTTCTATTAGGGGCAGATAATTTAGTTCGATTTTAAACTTACAGGAGGTAACTAAGAAATAACTAAGAGGAGGCTGCTTTCACGGGGGGGGGGGGGGGGGGGGGGAGGTGTAGGGCCGGGGTTACGGGAAAGTGGGGGGGGGGGGGGGGGTAGTGTTTTAAAGCAAATATTTTCAGTGGCAGCATTGGTACTGTCGAATTTACAAATTATGAATTACTGAAAAGGAGAAAATAAAACAACTAAATAGCGGCGTATGATACGCTGCGGGTCGGCTCGTTAATTATATTGCTTTAAGTATTGTTGAATCTCCTTTTAACTTTTAGACAGATTCAACTTCTAGTTTAATAGAATTTTGAAGATGCTGGAATATACAAAAGTAGAGAATACAGAAGATAATTAGGATTTTAGGACAAATTATAAGTATTAAACCTATAAAGCAAGATTTAAGAAAGAAAATAAAGAAAATGTAAACTACGAGCACAATGCTAAAAGATCACACAAGAAAAATTGTTACAGAAATTGTGATCAGTTTTGCAATAAATTTTAAAAACTGAATGGCAACTGTCATAGATATTACAAGCAAGTTTGCCAGATTTTTAACATCTTGTCAACTTCAGCTAAATTAATCAGTTTTTTAGTTAATGTTTTATACCTGATATGGTTTATTATACAAACCATTACACAATTTCATGCACAATTCATTAGTCATGCAAAACAAAGATTAGATATGGAGTATGAATACATTTAAAAAAAAAAGATCCACCCTTATGCAAACTGAAAACCCATTTTCTCATACACTAAGCTCCATAAAAACAAAAACTATTGAGCTAAGGCTTAAAATTAATTAAAAGCTCACAAATAAGGCACATAATACATAATTAACTTGCATATTTTTGACACAAAGGAATAATAAAAAACACAAAGCATTTCCTAGTTCTTTCTTGTTATATACAATTTTAGCTTTAAAGCAGGTAGGTTGTCAACTATAAATTAAAAATTATTCTTTTAAAAACAAGCAGATTTATGATCATTTACTGAGGGTAAAATTAAATAGAAGACAGGGTTTCCAAGTATGCAGTAGGGAGAGAAGCACACACTATACGGAATTGCTTACATTACAGGCATCAAACTAAGGAGAACCCACAGTGAGGGTGACCTCCCCTCATGGAGTGATGGGCCTATCATCATCCTCCACAATGATTTCCTCCATCTAGAGTACCATACCAAAGAGAGTGGGTACAAAAACAAAGGGGAAATAAAAAGGAAAATAATGAGGAAATTATAAAAATCATCAAACAAAAAAGGCATAAAATCATAAGTAAATTAAAAGGGCGAAAAGAATTGGGTTGTATAATCAGGTTGACATACATTTACATCATATTTTCGCTCTTAGATGGGTCATCCAACAGCTGAAATTGTGAACGTAAAACAATCAGTGATTAAATAACTAGCAATACAGCAGCCCATCACATATAAAAACTTCTAACATAGTGCAGAATATGGAGTTTTAAAAAAAATTCTGCATGTGAAATTTTAATTAAGCCAAAACTTAGTAAAAAACGTTTTGTGCAGATGATTTATATTTTAATTTGTATCAAGGGAGTTGTTATGAAACTTCATGCAGCACAATAATTGTTTTTCTGGCAACTCTGGTTATATAATGGTTAATTTTGTAATGACAAACAACTCAATAGTATTATCTATGCAATTATATATATATATATATATATATATATATATATATATATATATATATATATATATATATATATATATATATATATATATATATATATATATATATATATATATATATATATATATATATATATATATATATATATATATATACATATATATATATATATATATCTGTGACAAACTACAGTTTATAACCTTGATTTATAAACTTAGTTCCCTTAAACTTAGTTATGTGTACTAAGAAAATAAAATATTTATACGACAAATTAAAAAATTGTGTTAAAAAAAAAACACATTCAATCAGGCAAAACAACATTTTTAACATTAAAATACTTTTCTTTACGCAATAGGGGGGTAGGGGAAAAAATTCAGGTTGACCTCATTTAATAATCACAACAAACAAAGCATGCTCTCAACTAAAATAAACAACAATGACTCTATGGAAAATAAATTTAAATTAACAATAATTAGAAAACTGATACAGCACCCAACTTTCTAATTTTGATTCATTCCAGTACAATACAAAAAAACTTAACCAAGTTTAAATGGTTATTTTTTTCATTATACTTAGTTTTGTCAGCATCTAATTAAGTTTGTGTTTTATAAATATTTTTCTTTACTTTTATTAGTCTGCATTTATTTATTTTATTAGAATTTAATTCAGAAAAAGGTGATGACGCCTTTATTTATTTCTTTTGGGGTGGGCCAATATTTCAAAAGCATTCTATTTCTTCACACGGAATATTATTGGGAGTAGGGCAAATCTACAGTACATCTCTCAGATAGATTCTTCATCACAACACAAGACAATTACTAACACTGGTTCTCTTCTAAACCAAGAAGACCTTTGTCCCATCTTTGTATTCTAAAGACTATCCATGGCTCAAGACATGTATCTGGTCAACAATACCATAGATACCCATACTATATTTCTCAAGTTAATCATCAAATTAACACAGACAATTAAGTTACTAACGAGAGTTACCTGCATTGGTTCCTTATTGTTCCAGGCAGGTGGGGTGACGTGGTGGGGTGGGTTGTGGCTGTCACCATGGCCACCTGATTCATTGGGTTCCATGAAGTCACCACTCTGAGACAGGCTCCCCTGGTCTAGGATCATATCCGTGTCTGAGTCGTCGTCTATGTGGATTTCTCCCTGGTGAAGTTACCATACACATATGAAGAAAAAGGCATACTTGAAATGTAGAGGGAACTAATACAAGGGGAAGTAATCTACACTTCAAATGTAGTGATTACCTTTAAAAAGGGAGAATAATCTATACTTTACATGAAGAAAGTACAATAATCTACACTTAAGATCTGCAGCTTTAAAAAGGGACAATAATCAACATTTTAAATTAAAAGATTAACCTCAAAATTTAGGATAATCTACAATGGATGGTAGAAAGCAGAATAATGTACACTTAATAAGTAGAGGTAAACCTAAAAAAAAAAGGGGGGGGGGGGGGGGGGGGGGGATAATCTATATAAAAAACATTTTAAATGTAGAAAGTAAAATAATCTAATTTTAAAAAAGTAGAAATTTAAAAAAAAGGGGAATAACCCAGTCTAAATTTAAATGCAAAAAGTAGAGTAATCTGCAAAAAATATAGAGCTCTACCTGAGAGATCTGCTCATCTGTGGTGAAAACTCTGGCAAAAGGGAGACAACATTTTGGCAATGTTTCCATTAGTGTTGGTCTACAGTTTGTCAGCAGGGGTTTCATAAACCTGCATTTTAAATACAGTAAAAAGTATCGTTAACATAAAATATTCACAGAATGACTCATCTTATATCTATTTTAACTTAGAATTAATAACACAAGGCAGTTACCCCTTAAATATTATTGAGCTAAAATAGTATATGAATCCAACTTAATTCAGCTTTTTTTTTTAAATAATCTTTTTAAGGAACAAAAGCCCAATAACTTGGCTACAATAGAAGCAGTGCATGAATAGATTAAGACTTGCCTCATATCAAAGTTGTACCACCTGGCAACAAGCCAAGCTTTCTCTGTCACCCTTAGTGAGTTGGGAGCTGGCAGACCAATGGAGGTAACTGACTCAGATGGGCGCTGAAACAAACAACACATTCGTACATTAAATTTTTATCTAATGAAGCTTAAATAATTAATGTAATAAAAGATGTATACAAAAATATCTTACTAATTTTGGTTAATTTATTTAATTCTAAAGCAAAATGTTACAAAAAAAAATGTTTGGTACTGAGAAATAAGTCTATAAATAGAAATTTAGAAAGATGGTCTTAAAATATTGGCAACATTGCTAAGCATTTAAATAACTTAGGCAAGCTAGTGGCTTAACTTTCTTAAGACAAAATCTTTTGAAATAATCATCTGAACTGTAGCTTTTTTAATATTTATTTTTAAATATTTTGATATTGAGTTATTAATTTAATTCTTAAAGCTGTTTTTTTTTTAAGTTAAGAATGTTTTTATAATGTAAAGGGTCAAAAATGATTTTTTTCACATGGGATTTGCTTCAGTAAAAAATCATCTCATTCCACAGTTTAATCTCAAATTCAGATGATAAGCTGTTAAGTGCAAAATATGTATGACATATTCTAATAGTTTAACAAAGAAATAATTTAGTAAACATTTTTTATTACAGGCCATGCACTAAAACCATTGTTACACTCTGAAAGTCAATTGGTTCAAATCAAAATGTAAGCAGCTTAGCATTCAGCAAATTAGAAATGACAATTCAAAAGCAGCTTCTTGCATGCTATACAAAGACTGAATACATTCTTTGAAGAAGAAAAAAACATAATTTAGTAAAAAACAAATATTTGCAAGTGTACATAACAGAGAAGAAAACATTCACATTCATGTAAGGAGAAGATGAGAGTCTATAGCTCTGGTTATGTGAAGACTGAACAAAACCTTAGACACAACAACAATGCTGGGTTTAGAAGCAGCACAACTGAGTCAGATATTTCTACCAGGTGCTGTATACACAAAGTGAATGACAAATTGGTAACAAGGCACATAAGCATTTGTGTGTTGTGTTAACACTCAAATGTGAATTTTGATAAAAAATAAATGAGACGTATAGCGATTCGTTTAACCCCCATAATAATTTCAGCTCAACTCTTCATTAAAAAATTTAAAAAATAAATAAAACAAAGCATTTGTTTTTCAAAATAGTCAGCAAATTAAAAAAAAAAAAAAGAAGTTAAAAAAAATTGTATTTGAAAGAAAAAGAATCAAATGAGCTCTTTTCAATAATGAAATCAAAAGGGGTTTGTTGCAATCTGAGGTACCTGGTCCAACAAGGGAGATGACTGGCAATTTAAGTCCAGTGTACAGTAAGGGCTCTGAAATAAATTATTCAATATTTCAAACAAAGGCTTTAATATGGCCTGGCTCTGTCCATAAGTGATACAGTTGGTGGCACACCTGTGTAGCAGCTACACATGTGCTCAGATACAGCATTGCCAGATAAATATAACTCAGGACAAGCTCTTTACTGCCAACCCTACTGTCAGATGAAAGTCAATGATAGCATCAATACTGGACAATTTTAAGTGAGTTTTTTTTTTCATTTAATGTTCTGACAAAACCAGCTTCAACAGTCTCATCCAATCAGAACAAAAGCTTTCATCAATGGAAGGAGAAAAGGAAAAAATGATTAAAGCTCTCTGTACAGATTTAGCTTTGTTTACTACATACTAAACAAACCATTTTACTGATGAAGAATTGAAAGATGATAAATCCCAAGCTACTACCTTTTTAATCATCCAAAACAAAAAATGAAACAAGATAAAACTGTTTTGTTGTATGCAGACACTAAATCAATATTCTTGTTCCAAGTTCCAAGTAAAAAAATGGAATCGTTGACACTGAAAACTGCTTGTTTGAGAATGTAAACCACTAAAATAATTTACTGATCATAAAACAGAAATCCTACACTTCTGCACCTTTTTTTTAAAAACACAGATCAATTAGGTCAACTTTTTACTATGTTGTAATTTGCAAAAATTGAACTGTTGTAGTAAGAAAATTAATGAAACAAAGCATGTTCTAGAAAACAAGATGTACCACAGTAGATCCCTGATGTAGTTATGTGTGTCTGCTAAAGATAGCACAATTTACAGATGTGGGGCAGAGACTACGGGGTCCTAGACACCATTAGGTGACACCAACTTAAGACACCCTCTGGTGACACCAACTTAAGACACCCTCAGGTGACACCAAAATAAGACACCCTCTGGTGACACCAACTTAAGACACCCTAAGGTGACACCAACTTCAGACACCCTCTGGTGACACCAACTTAAGACACCCTAAGGTGACACCAACTTAAGACACCCTCTGGTGACACCAACTTAAGACACCCTCTGGTGACATGAACAAAAGAAGCCAAAACATGACACCCTTTGGTGACACCAATAAAGACACCAACACATGACACCCTTAGGTGACACCAATAACTTTAAGATCAACATGTGTAGACTATGCTGCGACACTTTCAATCAGTTTTTTTTAACTTGAAGTTGGAATTCAACAAAAACATGACAGAATACAACAAAAACTTCTTGAACTTGTAACACACACTAAAAAAAAACAATTTGAAATGATAACACAACATCAAATATTTCAACTTGTCTGGCTTGTTCATTCTTGAGATTTTACAATTTTGAGTAAAAGAATACTTTTTAATATCCCTCAATGGTAGCACCGTCAAAATTAATTAGTAGAAGGAAATAAGTACTTCATAACAGTATTATATATTTCTATGAAACAGAAAGAAGTTGTTTTTTTCCTAGAATGTATCACTTGTGTTCCGAATTTAATTTCAGAGCATTATAAAATATAATGAACTTAAAACCTGTTGCTTGGCATTCACAACTAAATAATTTAAATCTTATAAAAAATTTGTTTTTCTCGCTGTAGCAGTAAATTGTGCCAGTGGTCAAAATATTGAACAAGAATCCAATGAAAAAGAAACACGAAGAACACAAAATGAAACAGTTGAATCCAAGTCAACACAAGCTGTTGAGAAGAAAAAAATCTCATGCAAAATGAGCTTGACACTGTCACCTACAGAGGTGGGGAGATGAACCCTGCGGCAGTGAGGAACTGAGGACTGACCAGTGGCGCCACTCTGGTGGCTGCTGATGGTGCTATACAGGCGCTGGGAGGATATGGCCTAAGGGAGAAGGGCATGAGACAGGTGCAAAGTTTAATCAAAGGTCTGAAGAAACAAGGCAAAAGATTTTTATAATTTAAAAAAACTGAAAGCTAATTAACTAATTTAAAGAAAAATAACTAATTGACTGTATACTAATTAACTCAGTCAAACAAAAACTTTTGAACTCAAAGATAAACTAATTAATCTAGTCAAACATAATATAATTAAGACTTGGAAGCTTATCTTTATTATACGTATATCAATAGCCCTAAACCCCTAACCCTCCCCCCACTGTTTCCCAAACAAAATTAAAAAACCATGATAGTTAAAACCATGATAGCTGAAACCATCATAGCTGAAACCATGACACTTGTAACCATGATAGCATATGACAGAAAATGAATACAAAAGCTGAAGAAAATAAGAACATGTAGGCTGTGCACACAGTTTAAAACAAGGATAAGTTTAAATCTTCTAATTATAAATTAACATTATAAAACATTTAATGATACTGGTACATAGCCTACAAGCCAATATAACCATTATCACATCCTGGAACTTCATTAAAAAAAGACTGCAATATTCTGTATCAACATTTTATACTGCTTTTTATTATCTGTTGGTAATTGCATTAAATGCATCTTGCATTATATTATACCAGTATTTTATACTAATCTTTTTTTACTCCTGTTTTGGTACCATTACTCCATGTAAATTGAACCCCAACCCCACAGTTAGAATATGCCAACAATAATGAAAGCATAGGCTAAAAAAATCTGGAGATGAATTCAGAAATGCTTTTAGAGAGTATTATATATATTTTTTTTAAAATTAGGGCCATCCATACAATAATGCCAAGTACTGCGTAGAGGGACTTATACATTGTTTGAAGGTGTGCTGTGGAGGTACGGGTATCAAAAAATCTAGTACGGATTTTACCTAAAAATAAGATTAATATAAAAAAATGTGTTGATTTTAACGAGAGGGGGGAAATAGTGTGACATTTAAAGAGTGACTGGTCTAGTTTTCCTTTAACTGTAATGAAAGTGGGGGTGAGGGATAAGAATCAGATAAACTTGCATAACATTGCTTATGGATGACCCCTGAATTAATGTTGAAACAGTATCCTTAGAAATTGAGAAAAAAAACACAACATGTAAAGGCAACTGGGTTACTAATAAAAACATGAAAACTTTTTTGTGATTGGAAGTGAACTATAAAATTGTAAAATTGTCTTGAATATGGGGACAATGGTCAACATACCACCATATCGGGGGTCAGCTGTTCCAAAATAAAAATAAAAAGTAGATTAGGAAATAAAAAACCAAAGTCATGAGCTCTTTCAGCACTGAAGTTTTTGAAAGCTACCAACAAAATGCTGATCCATCAAACTTCTTTGAGAAAAATTACCAGATTCTCAAACAAATGGACATAGAAGATTTTCTTTAATTCATAAGTTGAACTAATCAATAAAAGAAGTTTTGTGTTTTAATAAATTTGATTGTTAGCACATTTTTAAAACAATAATTATTTTAACATCCTTAAGATCGTATTTTACTTCCAAATCATGCCATGACCTAAAATTTCTAATTATAGTGAAAATAATATAATGTATTTAATGTCTAATGATACATTTCAAACAAAAATAAAATATATGGGGATAAATATTTAAAAAAAAAATGAATGCAGTATTATGGTACCATTATACATTAATTCCAATAAACAAAATGAAATACAAAAATCACTTACACTTCGAACAGAATCCCCAGCCATGTTTTGCATTTCTGTTTCATTTTCATCCACGCCCACCCTGTTGCATAGAAGATTTTTGAAGATGTAAAGACATAAATAAAGGCTAAGATCAAACTTTTCTATAAGTTTTATTTAACATTTATAATGACTGGTATAGGAGAAAAGATAATTTGATGTTCTTAATTAAGCATTTAGAGAAAAGCCAAAAATTTTGGTCAACTTTTTTGAGAACTAATTTTGTGTAAAAAATTTCAAAACATTTTTCATTCTTTAAAACCACAATCTTGATTTTCACTGAATAAAATATGTATGTTATAATTAATTTATTTTACAAACTTCATGATACAGACTTACAAATTTTTAAATATTTAAATTAATTAATGCACAGAATAATCAAGATTTAATGATTGTGTGTATGTGTTCTAAAGTCCACCCAGTATTTACCTTATCTGAAGCCACTGTAACATAGGTGTTGTGAAACCCCCACAAAGTATAACAGTGGCTAAAACAATGATTATGGTTGCTGAGGCCATGAGCTGCTTCCCTTCAGAGTCAGTCTCCCGTATAGCCAAGGCAAAGGCCATAGCACCTCGTAAGCCTGAAAAGGTATTAAAAAATGTTCTTATCTTCTTCTTCTTCTTCGTTCTTAATTATTAGTGTTGAAGGGGATCGAGATTTATCTGCCAGTGGGTTCGAACTCGAGACTTTGTTCGAATTTATCAACCATGAGCTTTTTGCCGACGCGACCACGCCTCCAACACAATTAAGCGTTACGTGTCAACTGGTTATGCGCCATTGAGGCCATTGACTCCGATTTCAGCCTGCTTTTCTTTTTTTTGGATTTGCTTCCATAGCCTTTGTCCAACCAAAAACAATCTACAAGGCAGCAGTTGTTTAATTTTGGAGTTGTCTCTCCTAGAAGAGTGGCTGTCCCCAGCTAACGAGCCTCATCTGCCCGAGGGTTCGAACTCGAGACTTTTCGGTTAAGCAACCATGAGCTTAACCGACTCGACCACGCCGACAAATGTTCTTAAATATTTGTAAAAAAAAAAACAAGTACAAAAGTTTAAAAAAAAAAAAGAATTATCAAGAACTATCTTAAGTAAGAAACAAATTAACTCTTTGCATGTCATATAAAATTTTTTTTATCAAAAGTATATTTTCCTTACATTGCTAGGTATTAATTTACACTACTCATTCATGATAACACAAAAGTAGACTTACCAGAAAACATCATCATGTGCTGAAAATTAGGTCTGATTTTATTACTACGGCCCAGATTTAGCAAGAAAGACAGTGGGTACACATTAAAAAATCTGGCCACTATCACAGCCATCTAATAATTTGTTAAGCAAAATATTTTAATTTTTTGTAATAAATGTCATATACTAAAATTAAAATAGCTTAAAAACTGTGTAAAAGGTAAGGATTTGCTAAAAAAAAATTAAATAAGAATATTAAAACTACTGGTAAGAATAGTATTAATGGCTTTTCCCTTCTTATTAGAAAATGTCACTTGATGTCAACACTGCAGCAGTTAAACTACGCCAGAGACTTCATAAAAAGGATACAAAAGACGCAAAAATAAATCCAGCATGCCACTTGAGTGCCTCAAATGTGAAGATGGACACACCAATGTACAAAAACACAAAGTTTTCGCACAAGAAGTTCATAACCTCAAATAGCTGAAAGTAAACAAATGATAAATTATTTATTCACTGCATGGTCCACATTTAATTACCCTAATCATAAAATTATCTAACAGCTGATCTTCTATACCAGACCTAATAAGTAAACTGAACACATAGCCAGTATATAATAAAAGACACCAAAAACAAATAATGAGATAAACAAACTGTTAAGGTCTGGTTTCTAAACTTGAGTGATGTCCCAAGATAGGTGTAAAAACAAAAAGAAAATAATAACAATAATCTATAAAATGTCTGACCTGTTTAGATCTGTACTTAGACTCAATAGAGAGGTTATTGTATGTATAATGAGCTTGGGTGATCCCACAAAATAACACAGCCACAATGCCTAAAGAAATAGAATACAAATTAATTCATTGGAAAATTTTGATTTTAAAGATAAGTAGGCTATTTTAAGAGAATAAATACACTAAATAACAGTGACCTCTGTATACAAAAGGATACTGTGGTCAGCACTATGTCCAGTGGCCTTTACTTCCCCTAATGTAAATCAGGTACACATCAGTGCTGGGTGTACTCAGGGACTCTAGCCCATGATCCTGGCTTAAGACTTTCAGATTAGCAGTCATGTGCTTTACCACCTAACCATCTCCCCTGCTTTAGTCTAGGGAAAGTGCAATGTACTAAGCATACATTGTGATAATCTAATCATTATTGTTGCAGAATTTGATTGAATGAAACTAAAGGCATGTAGTTTGAAATGACCGCTCAAATTTGTAAATAAATGAAAATGTGGATTGGTCTTTTCCGCAGCCATCATTACTAAGGTAACAGCTTAAAAAAGTAGTTCCAGCAACAACCTACTTACATCAATACTTAATTTATCTGGCAATCACTTTTAATTGTGTTTGGTTAATTAACAAGATATTTATCTGAACTTTTACCCTAGAAGTTTCTTTACAAAAGATTGAACCCAATCTACGAATGATAAACACTGTATTTAAAGTATTTTAACTAGTCAGATCTACTGCTAATACTGTAGACTTACTAGTCAGATCTGCTACTAATACTGTAGACTTACCAGTCAGATCTGCTGCTAATACTGTAGACTTACCAGTCAGATCTGCTACTAATACTGTAGACTTACCAGTCAGATCTGCTACTAATACTGTAGACTTACCAGTCAGATCTGCTACTAATACTGTAGACTTACCATTCAGATCTGCTACTAATATTGTAGACTTACCAGTCAGATCTGCTACTAATACTGTACACTTACCAATCAGATCTGCTACTAATACTGTAGACTTACCAGTTAGATCTGCTACTAATACTGTAGACTTACCAGTCAGATCTGCTGCTAATAGACTTACCAGTCAGATCTGCTGCTAATACTGTAGACTTACCAGTCAGATCTACTACTAATACTGTAGACTTACCAATCAGATCTGCAACTAATACTGTAGACTTACCAGTCAGATCTGCTACTAATACTGTAGACTTACTAGTCAGATCTACTGCTAATACTGCAGACTTACCAGTCAGATCTGCTGCTTCTGCAGCTTGAAACGTACTGTAGGACATGAGAAAGAAGAGCGCCGTCTCCAATAGAGGAAAATCTCTCAGTTTGGTAAACTTTGTCAGCTAGTTATCTCATTAAGGATTTTAAAACACAGCAAAAACGATTTGTAAATAAAAATTGTATTGAACTTTGTACTACTGATCCTGTTTTAAGTAGAAATTTACTTCATATATTATTCTTAAATGTGAAACACTATCATATCAAAGAATATGTTTTTATTGTCAACCAAAGATCAGATAGTCTAAATGTTGAACAGTTACCACAGCAAACTTAAACTATTTGAATAGACCCATTTTTACAGACTAGAATGGGAATATGGTAGGTTTGGACCTTCCATAACAACTGTAGAGTCAGTGATGGCTATACAAATCAACAACACAAAATACACCAAAAACATTGATCATGTGGCTATCAAACCATTCACCATTGAAAAGGATACAAAAGCTGTTATCACCCCCATGGTTGTACCAATAGCAAAAGCTCCAGCAAACACACCCACAAACTTTCCCAACGCACTGAAGAATGCTTCAAGGCTGAAGGCATCTGTAGAGTACTCACCATATGTCTCTACTGACCTGAAATAAGCAGGGTTAAACACAAGTTTAGTTTTTTTTTTTACTGCTTTCATAACCATGTTAAAGTAGAAATAAAATAGATATAAAAAATACTTTGTCTTAAAACTTAAAAATAGTTCTATAATCTCTAGTATGGCCATAACTATGCCTTATCCAAACCTTGGTAATACTAATATAAGCAAAAAAGCTTTGATATTTAATTCCCCTTCTGGCAAACCAAATGAAACAGACATAACTAAAAAATATGTGAAAATAAAGACGTACTCTGACAAAACAATAGCAACTGCATCGTTCAAGACACTCTCTCCAAATACTAGGGCGTACAGGTCAACGTCCACATGAAGGTCATTGAACAACGCCAAGACTGTCACTAGAAGGAAAAATTTAAACTTCATTGCTGCTCACAATAAAGCTAAAACAAATCATAACATTGGCAATTCTTTACACTTTTTATTTTTAAAAGATAAGTTATTAAAATGTATAAATAGAATTTCTACAATCAACACGTGAGAGGAAAATGTCTCCTTACCTGGGTCTGTCGCTGAAAGGTAAGCCCCAAAAATAAAGCACTCATTAAGAGTAATTTTGATGTCAGCCATAAGCCTGGTTAATCCATACATAATAGCCCTATGAAGCAAAGAATACACTTCCTTGATTATTTACAGACCCATACAATGGTTAAAGTAATCACACACATTTGTTGATTAAGAAATAACATCTTGAACTAAGACAAGAGCTAATGAAATATATCAAGCTATACCCACAAGGCAAAAGTTTAATACAGTGGCGGAACTAGGAAAAAAGGCCCACCCCGCAAAAAAATTTTTTAGCCCCCCCCCCCCCCCCCCATATATATATATATATATATATATATATATATATATATATATATATATATATATACACACATAATAATATATATACAATCACAAAATGCGAACATAGGATACTCGTTGCTGGCCTGTTCGGGTTTTGAAAAACATCAATTAAAGAAATTTCAACATCATGTCATGTGTGTAAGTGCATTAGTATGTTTTGTGAAAATCAGTTTTAATTTATTTTAATTAGAAGCCCTCTTAATATTTCCATTGGGTCAAAATAATATAAAACATAAAAGCTTTGTATAAGTAATGGTGCCTCGTGTTATGTTTATTTTTATGTTTTTCTTTGTATTTATATTATTAATTTTTTAAATATTATTGACTTAATACATTTCCTTTTTATACTATGTCATTCTTTAGCAAGTACTTTATAAAAAAAGAATAGTTAAGAGAAGTAATTGCTTTTAAATTTGTTTAGTACAAATCTATTAAAACGAGCTTATGATCACCCCTATTTGACTATTTTAAAAAAAAGGGAAATAAGTCATGGAAGTGGTTTAAACAGTTGCTTATCTTTGATAAGTTTAATTGTAGGAGAAAGACTCGGCTTTCACATTGGTTTAAAAACAAAGGGAAAAAGAATATACAAGAGCGTGGGGTGGTGTCTATAGAATAAATATAATCCAACCGCAGCTACGGTAATTTTTTACAAAACAACCATCAAGTCAAAAATGAAAGAAAATTTCCTTTTTTTTAAACTATAAAAAATGGATTATGGTCGGCTCTGGGCCCCTAAATGGCGTGCCCCCCCCCCCCCCCCCCGCATTGCGGGGTCTGGCGGCACTGTAGTTCCGCCCCTGGTTTAATATGAACACAATGAATTAAACAAAACCTCATGAGCTCAACCTCACTATAAGCTCAAGGCAGCAGTTAAATAATATGAACAAAATGAACTCAAATAAAAACTCACTTATAAAATTAACCACACTATACCCACAAGGTAAAACTCTAATATGAAAACCATGAACTAAACAAAACTTTATAAGCTGGAGGCAGAAGTAAAGTAATATGAACATGAACATCATGAACTAAAATAAAATCAACCACACTATACCCACAAAGCGGAAGTACTCACCCCACAACCAGTGCTGATATTGTTGTGCCAATTAGTGCGTACATAAGAATGGCTCCAAGGTTTTTAAAGAAATGTTTCTAAAAAAAATAATACATTTTTTAACATTAAAGCTACCATTTGATTACTGTAAATATTGAAAGAATTTCAATTGAAATGGGTAAAAGTTTAAACGGTATAAAAAGTATGAAATTCTCTGTACCCTTTTCATACTGTAGCCAGCATTGAATATGATGACCGGAAGCATTACATTAAAAAACATTTCGGGTGAAAACGTTACCTGCCAAGAAAAAAAAACATTTATTTTTTCAAAACTTTATGCAACATAACACTAAATATAAATATTTTATTGCAACATTCCAATATAACAAACATTTAACATTTTTACAAAATAATTTTAAAGTTTGTCTGTTATAACTTTAGACTTTATTAAACCTAAACTAAATATAAATGTTAAAATATGCTTTCTGAATTACAATTATATAAGCAAAAATATATTATACGAAATTTTAGTACTCTAACTCTAATAATTTTACAAACATTTAGCAGGTTATATACAAAAAAAAAGAATAAGTAGCTTACAGCTCTCTCTAAAGGTGATTCTTCATTAGCTTTCACTGCTCCCTTAAAGGCGTAGATAATCTGGTCTGGTGGTCCATGAGAGGTGTTTGAATGGTTGAGATAAATGGAAATATAATCTGGCGGGTTTAAAGATGTGTATGATTCATTTGAACGCAGTTCTGCCGGTATGGTAGGTATGTGTTTTGCATCACTGGTGTAACGGATTATGGCTCCTACTATAAGACCTAAACAATAGGAGAAATAAGTTTATAAATTTGCATTTCATTAACAAACAGTTGTTTAAGAATAATTACAAATTATTTTTACAAATTGGCGTTCTGGACCCTTTATACCACCAAGAAGGAATGATCTGACACCAAATAATGTAACATAAATTAAATTTCCTAATGAATAAAATAATATATTTCAGCTCTTGAAAGAGTCAGGTCTTCAAATTTAGTTTTTATTTATTTAGACCTATTTTTAGAATGAATATGAATTGCACTTTCCAATCATGTTTGTAACAATGACACCAAGAGTTCTAGACAAGTACCCAAAAATATTGACTTTTCACAAAAACGGCTAAAGATATTTTCAAAATCATATTGACTTGACTTATAGTAGAGTTTTTTAAGGATAATCTTAGAGAGTGCTTGCTTATCACTCACAATCATTTAGACTCGAAGTTGGTCTTGCAACTGAGCTAATGTTTAGTCTGAATTTTAGTTAAATTGACTTTAAATGCAGAACTTTTTACATATTTATTATTTACAACTTCATAATTAAAAAGCAAATTATTCTACCATGGAAAGGTATCAGGAATGTCATCCCTTACTAAACTTAAGTTTATATGTCAATTGTCAGCTGGGAATAGCCCTAATATGGCTATTCCCAGTTGCTGTAGGTGACTTACAATAACAAGCTATTTTTTAATGTAATTATATATTTTTATAAGAAAAGGTATTATGGTTTAAGTATATTTGCTAAGTACATGATTAATTATACTAATACACTTTAAAACTAGAGTAGACCTGATTATTACACTAGGTCTTAATAAGTTAATAGGCCTAATAGAAATAGTAATATTTAATTTAATTATTATGCATCACCAACACTTTTTGGTTTAGCAGTTCATTCTAATTAGGCCTACCATTTTAAAATTAACATAGAACAAATATCAGGTGAAGTAGCATTAAGTTTAAATAGGTTATTATTCATGTTTTCATCACAATTTTCCCAAGTTTTTTTTCTCTTTTAGCAAAAATATAGGCCTTAGGTGGCATAGGGGGTGTTAAAAGTGTTACTTTTTTCTTTCGGCAAATATGTAGGCCTATATATTACTAAATAAGCTAGAAAATATTGGAATTATAAAATATAAATTGTTTAGGCCTACTTAATGAAATGAGTAACGGCAAAAGAGTAAAGTTGAGAATTTAAAAATTTACTGAATGCCGATTGGATGAACTTTAGAATTGAAGGCACAACATCCAGCATCACTTATTCACTAGCTCTACTAGATTTCTAGTCTAGATCTATTCTAGATCTACTACTAGCTACAGCATGACAGCCATGCATTGGTTCACTCAGCTACATAGTTTCATGACATTATTAGGCCTAAATCTTTAAAAATGTATTTAAAATTAGTTGAAAGTTTAAATTAGTAAAACAAACTTAAATTAGGCCTAAAACGTGTCTATTCCCACCAGACACAACAACTGTCAACTGATGAGTCTGCTGTGTCAATGAACTGGGAATGACTCATATTTTTATTTATGTTACATTATTACCTTTATTTTATTCACCCTAGTGTAAATACCCTTTTACTTTTCTCATCTTAACAAAGTGTTATCTTATAGAATCTAGATCTAATCTTAATCTAGTTGGGCATAACTACTTTGAATTTTGTTTACCATAGATCATCGACAAGCCTGTTTCGTGAACAAATCGGAAACGTCTGTGTTTGAATAGCCACACAGTTAAAATTGTTAATAAAAGAAGTCCTAAAAGCATAAGAATTGTCAAGGCGTCTGTCCTGTGTTGGGCTACAGCCTTCTGTTGATAAGAAGGGTCGAAATCTCCATAATTTTGAGCCATAGCACAGAAATTTACAGAGATAAACAACATCAAAATAATAAGTTCAATGTAATTGTTAGACGCCATTTTGAGAACTCCTACAAAGTTAACCTTCCGGGTCAAGGATAACTCCCTGGTACCGTGTCTCACCTTCTCCCCCCCCCCCCCCTTTCCCCTTTCTGTAGCTACATTACGAAATTTTTAAAAGAAAAAATAGACACGTAGAATAATTTGTCTATTTTAAGACCGTTTTTTAACATTAAAAAAAAATTATTATCCACATCGATTCTAGCCAATTCTAGGCTTATAACACTAATGACGACTAATAAATATCCCTAATGGACAGCGTAAGCCTAATCATAAACAATTTTAAAACTAATAAAACGCACCCGCCCCCATACCTAATACAAAATGAGTCCATGCCAGTAATATTGCTTGTCACATGCATATGTTCTTGTTAAAATTCATGTATGTTGATTTGCCTGGCACAAAGTTTAGCTGGCTCAAGACAACCACCAAATGCAGTGTTTCTTTCTGACTTTTTTCAGGGGGGGGGGGGGGGGGGCGACGGTAGACAACCACACACACACTCAATTCACACAGTGCTTACGAGCACTATGTATACATATATAGGCGTAAACACATACATTGTACCATACTATTCACATGACACATACAGAGTACATTCACACACTACACACACCACAGCATACAAATACACACACTACACAAAAACACACATACTACCCACACGAAAATCACACAGCACAGAAACCCACTACATACATAAGGCCTACACATGCCACACACACACTCACTACCCACACTAAAAGCACACTCACACACTGAATACACACAATACATACACATTACAAACATACACCATACACAAACAACACTACACTATATGGCACTCTTAGAACCCAACCAATGCTCTAACTATATATATAGTGCAGTCAAAAACATATTAAAATGTTTTTATTTAAAATGAAGATACAACATTGTTTTACACAAGTGCTGTGAGAAATTATGTCAAGAGCATGCTCAGTTATATTATTGGAATATATAATACTTCATACAAAACAATAAAAAGTCATTACAGGCCAGAACAATTTTTTTTTTATTATTATTAGTATCGTATGCCATAAAAATGTAACAAATTTGTAACACAGTATATTTTAATTACGTTTACATAAAGTTAAATACAGCTTAGTGTACATATTAGTACACTTTTGTATAGACCTAATGTTGCATAAATTAAATAATCTTTTGTTTATAAACCTGATACTGAAGTAAGGCCTATTTCATCTGCAGTGTTTGTATTTTTAAATTTGTAATGTGAAAAAACAATCAAAGTTGCAAGTCATAGTAATATACAAATTGACAAATCACAGAAAAAAATACAAATTTATAAGTCACAGTAGTATAAAAATTAGCAAGTTCCAAAAATATGGACAAAGTGGCCAGTTCGTTTTTTAATTATTTAAAATTATTCTTCCATATTTGAAACATTTCTCACACTCTGTTCACTTTAATAATTCTGTATCTACTGTTAATATCATCATTTCCCATTTGTGCCCAAGATATAGGGGGCAGATGAAGTAGAGTTCAACTGCAAATATAGCACACCAAAAACTATCCTGTTTTGCCAGTAAACTGTCAATAGTCACTAAATACTCAAATTTGGAAATCAATTTTTTTTTCCAATTAGATCTATTGGATACCTATTGGATACCTGAGAAAGTAAATTTGGTCATACAGTTATGTCATTTTCTGTAGCTGTAAATCCAGATAGACTCTATTTCACCTGCCCCACCATACCAAAATGTTCTTAGTGGTCCAAGAAAAATGATTGTTACCTGATAATAACTGACAACAATAACTATTTTACATTAAATGTTATCATGATAATAAATTAGGTGAAACAATGTCTGTGAAAAAAATTTGTTATAGAAATAAAACTCGATAAATATATTTCAATATTGTGATGATAATTGAATGTTTAAATGTCCACAGTCATCATTAATATACAAACAAATTTTGTTTAGGCCTACTTTGAGTTAAAGATATAAATAGTTACAATATCATTCATAGACAAAACATAAATATTTATAGCAGTGTATTCTAAAATTAACTTATCAACTTAATGTATGACTTGAGCAGATCAGCAACCCTGTAACCCTGAAATATAAACAAAAATATATTCAGTCCATACACTTGGTGATTCATTATAATGTTTGATAGTTGATATAAAAACAATTTTTCAGTAGATAGGCCATACTGACTATATAATAATATGTTAATTAGTTATTATATTTGAACTTCCCCAGATAAAAGCCCAAGCATGAGATTCTATTTAAACTTCCCAAGTGACTTGAACCCTGATTCGAACTTCAGAATTTCAGGTTAGCAGTCTAGCGCTCTACCACTGGGCCACGCAGTCCCATAACCACCTATACTGTACACTTAAGTACAAACTATGTGTACACCTATGTACCACCTGACCTGTACACTTACCATTGCTGTTTTGCATTTGAACTCATCACTGAGATCCCCACCTAAACTCATATGAAAAAACGTGTCATCACTCTTCCAGTGTGTGATCTTAGAGAATGGGTATCTGGCCAATAGGTTCTATTCAACAATAGTAAAAATATCAGTATAAAAATAATAATCTACTTAATGTAGTTTTTCTATAAGCAATTTTTAATTATTATTATCCTTTTCTAACTTTATCAAAAAAAAGTTCTAATTGCATACATGTTACAGTTATAGAAACATTTATTATTTATTCAGTATGAACCCTGTTGACCCTCAACTACTTAACATTTCTGGTACAGTATAGAAAGTTTAAATTGTTTGATAGCATAAACTGTTTCACTGAGTGATCTTTAAACAGAGTGTGTGAGGGGTTTTTCATGAAAATATTTTTGTAACAAACAATCAAGAAAAAGTTACTAGAACTAACTGTTAACTAATATAACTGGCTAATGTAATAGGCTTAACCCTATCCCTGATCAAGTCCTAACCCTAATTCTTGACTTTACATTATATTACATAGTGCACCTAGTTTTGGAAGAATCCATCTTGTGACACTGAAATCAGAACTAATTTTATTTTTTAAAAAGTAAAAACCTGAACCTAAATTACCTTTGTCTCATTGTGTAACAGGTGAAATCCATTTTCATTGATTGCTATAATAAGATCACTTGGGAGACTTGAGTCTGATGTTTGCTGTAAAAGTAAATTTAAAATATTCACTCATGAAACAATTTAAATATATTCACTCATAAAACAATTTTAAAATATTCACTCATAAAACAATTTTAAAATATTCAATCATAAAACAATTTTAAAATATTCCCTCATAAAACAATTTTAAAATATTCACTCATAAAACAATTTTAAAATATTCACTCATAAAACAATTTTAAAATATTCACTCATAAAACAATTTTAAAATATTCACTCATAAAACAATTTTAAAATATTCACTCATAAAACAATTTAAAATATTCACTCATAAAACAATTTTAAAATATTCACTCATAAAACAATTTTAAAATATTCACTCATAAAACAATTTAAAATATTCACTCATAAAACAATTTTAAAATATTCACTCATAAAACAATATTTAAAGATATTTTGAAAACAAAAAAATATTATTTTCTTTAAAAGAAATATAAAAAAAAATATCTGTACCTTAACTTCAAAGAAATCTGAGCCATAGGTTGTATTCTTGGATATGATCTTAAGAAAATCAACTTTACATAAACTGTCACTCTTGCCTTCATTTTTATGGTATTCTGCTAGTATATCCTAATAAAGATCATTTAAATAATTTAGTAATGAAGAATTACCTTGCACACATTTAATAAATACAATTTTCACAGTTAAGTAATTATTTATATTATGTAGGCTACATAGAATATAAGTCCATATTAAAAAAAAAAATAATGTAAGTTCTTCTATGGCAATTTTAACTCTTAACATATAAATCACTAAATGGAAGTAATGTAACACATATATTATATGTGGTATACAAGTTATGAAGGAAGATAGGCATGTTTTATTAGCTGCAACAGCTAAGAGAAACGATTGAGTGGCAACAATTCACATCAAGTCTCCATCTATGTACAGTGTTTTGAACTTGCAACAGCAAACATACATTCTCTATTATCAATCAACCTCTGTCTTTTAGATAAGAAAATTAGCGCTAAGCAAGAATAACTCTAACTACCTGTTTCCAAACTTTAGCTTTTTGGACTTCTATCAAATCACTTGGAATCAATTGCTTTAAGATCTTTCTGTCAAAGTGATTTGATTAGATTTCAAATTAATTTTTTTACAAAGTAAACAGTAATAATGTAATTTAAAATTATTTTAATTAAATGTATTACAAACAGGGGCTAAATAGTAGATATTATGGATGAGGCATACAAAATACTGTTGAATTAACTTTTTACGAAGTAAATAGTAAGTATGTAATTTAAAGTTATTTTAATTAAATGTATTACAATGATTAGGTGCTAAATAGTAGGTATTATTGATGAGGCATACGAAATGTTGTTGAAGTTTGCTTCATCTTCCCCATACTGTATTCTGTAGACCAGAGCACCTAGCTGTGTAGCTTCTTCCAATGTACATTTGTAAAAACTCTTTAAATAGTATGGCAGTGTCTGGGGGGATAACAAATACAACAAAATACAAAAAAAAGTGTAACAAATATATTAAGTAAGGAGACAAAAGATTATAAAAATAAATAATAATTAACTTTATATTTTTAGGCTGACTATAGTAGGCACAGTAGCATTTTTTCACATTGACTGTAACCAGTACATTTTTATAAGAAGTATAAATAAAACAACATTCTAAAGGTAGAACAAGAACAATTATATTTACTAAGTAACGATATATAGTGGAACAGATTAAGATGAATGAAAAACACTGTGATGACTAAGTTAACAAATGGGTTTTTAAAATTTATTTTTTGGGATTATTTTCTGCTCAAGTAGTTTTATTGTATTAGAAAAAAAATAGGTAGTGGTTGAGAAGGAAAAAAAACAATGTAAAAAAAAAGCTGAGAAATAAAAATGTTGAAATGATTATTAAATGCTAGAAAAGTGAATGGAGTGAGTGGTTCATTATACTTGAGTTACAATTCACACAATAAATCTGCAAAGATAAAGAATAAACTATTGTACATATAGGACTTTTGATGTGTGACTAAGGAATATAAAAAAGGTAATTTAACTCTACAAAAATTTATATATCATAGCATTTTATAATTTGAATATTACCATAAAATGAGACCACAGAAGATGAAAACATTTTTTACCTGATAATAATGGAACAACAAATCTGCTTGTGTGTCTTCTCCTGGCTCTATCTCAATCCAAATGTTCTTCATGAAAAATACCTCACACCCTGTACTGGGTGTTGATCCTGTGATCCAGTGGAGAGTAAACCACATTTAATTAAATAAACTAAACTAACTGCTTGGCATGTTTTGAAGGTAGAAATTATAATATACAAATAATAGCAGCTGTTGTAGTATTTAAAAAATAGTAATGGGCTCATGAAAAGCTGAAATAACATGGATTTGAAAAATACAATTCTTTAAGTATAGGGCTATGTCAGCTTATAAAAATATTTTTATGTAATTTTATAATATGGTGGGACAAAAACACAAATATACACTCATTAAAACCAAATGTTATTTACTAACAATTTAAATGCTTGTGTTTTTTAAAAATAATTTGGAAGAAATGATTTTTTTTTCTGTCAAACCTTTTTTTGGTTGTTTTTTCCCTTTGGAGGCTGATTCTAATGAGCTCATGTGCAGCCAATCAAAAAAAAATTCTTCCTCTGGTATGCTCAACACTGCAAAAAAAAAAAAAAAAAAGAACCAATGAATTCTAATTTTAATTATCCTAACTGCACCATACTCAAATATGTAGCATGAATGAGGAAGGCTTTTATCAGCAGATAATACTAATAGTGTTCAATTATCCAAATTGTCACATGTTTTTAGCACTAGTTTGTAAAATTAAGAACTTTAAGCATTTACCGTAATAAGAATTCAAACAGGAACCTACTTTTATCATTAGCTTGTAGAAATACACTGAAACCTTCAAATGACTTTATGTTTAACTTTTTGCAGATTTCCTGGCAAAGGTCACCAGCTGTTGAGCTTGAATGTATGTCATATATCTAAAGATTATGAAGTAAATCTTTAAAAACATAAGCCATGGATCTAAAAAAAATAAGTAGGCCTTCTATTTTTTTGTAAAAATGTAAAAAATAAAATTTGTATATTAAATCAAAGTTAATCATATAAACAAAAATCCAATAATAAGATAACCTAAAAGACACATTATTCAAATTAAATAATGGATAAGGTGTCAAGGGATTTAAATAGAATAGACTCAATTATTTCAAAATAATACAAGTGTGGCTGGTCCATACCTCATTTCTGTTGTTTGGGAAATTCACCCTTTGTGAGATCTTCAGTGTCTTCTGTTGAATGGCATTTACCTCAAGAATGTGAGGGGGGCTCTTGCGAACACCCTTGCTAAAATAAACAAAATTGTAAACCACTATGTCATTATGGTTAAACCTACAAAATATTATATAAACATTCTCGTGTTGAATAGCATTAACCTCTAGGATAAAAAAAATAGCAAATCACTATGTCATTATGCTTAAACTAAAAAATTTTATATAGACACTCATGGAATGTTTTTTTGCTCTTATAATTAAAATCTTCCAATAGAGCATTTTTAACCACTAATTATTACTTAATTCATACAGAATTGAAACGTTTTAGATAAAATACAATTGGGTTTTAGGTTGTCATCTGTCAAATGAATAAAAAAACTGGCTTCAGTGTATACAAAGACAGTGAGTTGTGACAATATTTAAAGGACTTAAAATTAATGTTGGGAGATTCATGGTTGTAAAATTAGCTGGTTCTAGAGTTTGATTAAGACAGGTGCATAGTACAAGAGATTAACTTGGAAACACATGCATGGTACCAGAGTTTACCCTAACACACCTGCATGGTACCAGAGTTTAGACACACCTGCATGGTACCAGAGTTCAGACACACCTGCATGGTACCAGAGTTTAGACACACCTGCATGGTACCAGAGTTTAGACACACCTGCATGGTACCAGAGTTTAGACACACCTGCATGGTACCAAAGTTTACTTTAGACACACCTGTATGGTACCAGAGTTTAGACACACCTGTATGGTATCAGAGTTTAGACACACCTGTATGGTACCAGAGTTTAGACACACCTGCATGGTACCAGAGTTTAGACACACCTGTATGGTACCAGAGTTTAGACACACCTGTATGGTACCAGAGTTTAGACACACCTGTATGGTAACAGAGTTTAGACACACCTGCATGGTACCAGAGTTTACCTTAGACACACCTGTATGGTACCAGACTTTAGACACACCTGTATGATACCAGAGTTCAACACACCTGTATGGTACCAGAGTTCAACACACCTGTATGATACCAGAGTTTAGACACACCTGCATGGTACCAGAGTTTAGACACACCTGCATGGTACCAGAGTTTTGACACACCTGTATGGTACCAGAGTTTAGACACACCTGCATGGTACCAGAGTTTAGACACACCTGTATGGTACCAGAGTTTAGACACACCTGTATGGTACCAGAGTTTACTTTAGACACACCTGTATGGTACCAGAGTTTACTTTAGACACACCTGTATGATACCAGAGTTCAACACACCTGTATGGTACCAGAGTTCAACACACCTGTATGGTACCAGAGTTTAGACACACCTGCATGGTACCAGAGTTTAGACACACCTGTATGGTACCAGAGTTCAGACACACCTGTATGGTACCAGAGTTTAGACACACCTGCATGGTACCAGAGTTTACCTTAGACACACCTGTATGGTACCAGAGTTTAGACACACCTGTATGGTACCAGAGTTTTGACACACCTGCATGGTACCAGAGTTTACCTTAGACACACCTATATGGTACCAGAGTTTACCTCAGACACAGCTGGAGCCTGCCCAGACACTCAGCAGCAAGACTGATGTGGCACCTGGTCATCAAGAATGTGATCAATTCCTTCAGCAGGTCTGGGCTGGGTGAGATGCAACCTGTGGCCATCCACATCAGTTCCCAACCTCTCTCCTCACTGACACTATCAAAGCAAACATTTTAAGCTTAATAAAAACATGGATAAGATGCACACAAAGCAAACATTTTCAACTTAATAAAACATGGATCAGATACTAACAAAACAAACTTTTTCAACAAAATAAAAACATAACTCAGATGATAACAAAACAAACTTTTAAAACTTAATAAAACATGGATCAGATGCTAACAACAAATATTTTAAGTGTTATAAAACATGAATCTATACACCCAACAAATTGCAGCTTTGTTAAAAAAAAAAAGCATTCATTGCTAAAATAAAATTTTTGGATTTATAAAATATGCATTAAATGTTACCAAAAAAGCATTTTGGTATTTATAAAATATGTATAGATGATCTATAGCATCATATTTGTCACTTTGCTCATATCTAGATATATTTATACAATGTGTTTAAGCAATTCTTTTCTCAAAAAAGGGAAGAAGGTAACTTTTAACTTGTATATTTTCTGAAGTAAAAATTGCTATCTACTTAAAAAGTGATCGAAAAAAAGAGAAAAAAAATGAAAGAAAAGAACATCACATTGTATAGCACTATAAATCTAAAACGATATATGTTATGTGTTTGGATTGCTCACCTATTTTTATTGTCAGTGAGTTGCTTCATCATCTGGCAGTAGAACTCATCTCTCAACAGCTCCTGTCAAGTGACATGAATCACACAAGGTAAAAATACTTAGGTAACATGAATCACACAAGGTAAAAATGCTTAGGTAACATGAATCACACAAAAGGTAAAAATGCTTAAGTGACATGAATCACACAGGTAAAAATATCTAGGTAACATGAATCTTACAAGGTAAAAATGCCCAAATATTGTTTTAAAATTATATTCTAACATGAAAACTGTTGTAGCAAAATGTACTCACATCATTCACTGGTCCTGTAAAAATTTGATCTGTAAAAAAGACACTGGCAGTTCTGGCCTTTTTACTTGGGTAGTCTCCCATATATTTCATAATACTTATGTTTTGTTAAATCAAATTTTGGCTCAACAAAAATGTGGTAATTATTACTAAAAGAATAATGAGTCACAGAAAATCTATTAGTTTTTTTTAAATTAGTATATGTCTATCATAGAATAAAGCAGGAACTATTTCTTCATTTATGTAGTTACCTTAACAGTACTAACATGAAGGCTAGTTTGTGCTATTCTTAATACTAATATTGTTTATGCACAAACTCAAAATTTAACCTTCTTAAAACCACCCTCCCCATGTCATGATCCTGCCTTCACTAATCCAATTAAAATTTATTTCTACCACGTTGGATTCATATACAGCCAACTAGCAAGTAAAAATATATATGATGATGTACAACTTTTGTTGTAGGAAAGGTCCAACAGATACACATATGACATCAATAGACGACACCCACTAGGTACATGAACAAGGATATCAACATAACTCTTGCAAATAGAAACACATATGACATCAATAGCCAACACACACTAGTTACATGAACAAGAATATCAACATAACTCTTGCAAACAGAAACACATATGACATCAATAGACAACACACACTAGGTATGTGAACAAGGATATCATCATAACTCTTGCAAACAGAAACACATATGACATCAATAATGACACACACTAGGTACATGAACAAGAATATCAACATAACTCTTGCAAACAGAAACACATATGACATCAATAATGACACACACTAGGTATGTGAACAAGGATATCAACATAACTCTTGCAAGCCTGTAGAGACAACTGTTCTTGCCCAACTAATCTCTTCAAGAGTGGATGTTTCAAAGGTTTCTTGGAATGCCTCCATTTCTCTTGTCCATGTGCTACATTCCGCTTGGAGGATGGTCTAACATAATGTAGGTTATAACATTTTTTAAAGTTTGAACAGATTTGCATTCTATGAATAAAATACACTATACTTGTGGCGGCATGGTAGAATGGTAGAACAGTTGTCTGCCATCCCAAAACTCTTAAGTTCAGGTCCTGGGCAAAAGTCGTAGCACAACATGAATCCACCCAACTCTGATGGGTATTTGACTTAAGTTAGGAAAAAAAAGACAGCTGAGCATACTGCTGACCACACAATCCCTTCATATGCTGAGGTCACAGGAACAGGTGAACTCTGTTTCACCTGCACCGTAGGGCACCAGGTAAGAAAGGGAACTTTACTTACACCTTTTAAAATTCCCAGTTAAATACAGGACTGACATTAAAATCCTGTATAATACAGGTCCGCCTTAAAATTCCCTCAAAGTTATATGTAAAAAAAAGTAAAGTTTCCCTTTCAGACCTGACGGTCTATGGGACAAGTGAAGTAGAGTTCACTTGTTTCTGTGACCTCGGCACATGAAGAGATAGTGTGGTCAGCACTATGCCCAGCCGCCTTTACTTTCCCTAACGTGAGTTAGGTACCCATCAGAGTTGGGTGGACTCAGGGACGGTCTACTGACTAGAACCCAGATTCGAACTTGAGACTTACGGGTTAGCAGTCCAGCTCTCTACCGCTAGACCACTCCGTCCCGCCAAAGTTATAGGACTGACCTAAAATTCCCGGTGGCAAACTCTTCTAGTGTGTGAAAGTCAGCAAAAACTTCTCTTGTAATTTCTTTCTCCTTGTAAAGCTTTGCCCATTTTGTGACCATATTCTGTTTAATAAATAACTTGTTTTTGTAACCCTCACCAAAGTTGACTTACTGGGTCTAAATTTAAACAATGATATAATTTAAAGGTCATATTTTTATTGACAATCAGGTTTTGATAAGCCAGAAGATTTTTAGTTTACACTCCTGTTTTAACCGACACATGTCATTTAATTTGCTTTACCAAAAAACATTTTTGTATGCCTCAATGTCAATTTAAACATTACACCAGTGTTCCATGAACAGTTCTTAAGACATTTTTATATTTCTTTTCTAAACATTATTTAACTCTTACCATAATTTCAACAGGAGGTTTGGTTAGAGCTGGGACTATGCTGATACTATCAAGTGTGAAGCTCCCCTTTTTCCCAGTGTTGACATTGTGACCACTACATAAAGCAGAGCTAGGAAGTGGAGACTCCCCTGTTGGTCTGTCCAGCAGGACAAAATCTCCTTTTTTTAAAAACAGCTTTGTGGGATCTGAAACAAAATAGGATGTAAGTAAAACTAAATGAATAAAAGGAGACAAAACAAATCAGATTTCCTTTTGTACTGATACCAACAGTAAAAGCTCAATGTAATTTCAGAAGTTTTTAGTATAGGCCTAATTGAACACAGTTTAAAAATCAACCATAAAAATGTATGAGTATAATCCGAATTTTTATTTAGCTTAACTGAAGGCACTAAATATTATTATTTAGAATAAATATAACTATAGTAAAAAATATTAAAGACAATCATTTTCTTACACTGCAGACCAATCTAAATCACAGTTTTCAGCTTGATACATTAATGTTGATTTAATAGTCTTGATTTATTAGTGTTGATTTATTAGGTTCATTATGCGAAGATAACTAATGTAAAACATAAAAGATTAACACCCCATACAAGTCAAACAAGTGTTAAAATTTAATTTATTGCATAAAAATAAGTACCCAGCTAACACAGTATGTAATACCAGGGTCGGCCCAACCTTGGCCCAATGTTGTAATCATGGCCAAACATTGGACAAGCTTACGCCAGGGTACAGCCAAGATTTGTACATGCTTGCATCCCTTGATACCTTGATATTTAACCGTTTTTACCTTGGCTGCCAAGATTACACTGATTTATGGATTCACTGCAGAAATTTTAGTTAAATATGCTTGTTAAACTTAATATATGTTAACTAAAATTAATTTATCTTTTAATATCATGCTCTAATGTAAACATAGCATGATTAACAGACTACGTTGCATGTGTTAAACATTTTGTTAATCTTTTTAAAATTGTGTGCGCTACTGCCACCGGCCCCCTGTCGCCCATTGTCCCTTTGTTCACATTCCTTCCTATTGTTCGCAAGCCAGCATCCCGGTCCTGCGCCATTTTTCTTAACAAAAGACTTTGTATCCAGTCACAGTAAAACAGGTAGGCCCACTGTAGCCATTTTAGTTCAACAGTGAGAAGTAGTATAACTGTATTTATGCAGAATCTGGAAAACTCGTATTTTTTTGTTGGAAACTTTAACTTTATGGGCCTAAGTCATCAAATAAAAGTTATAAAAGGTAGTTTATTTGAGGTAATAAAATGAGCCTAGATCTAGATCTAGTCTAGATCTATATAATATTAATAATACTAGAGTCTATATTCTGTTTATTTTGGCATTAGGCTAAAATTACATTTTACAATAATCTCCTTTATGATAGATCTAGATAGATCTAGATTCTAATAATACTAAATAACTAAAAATCGTAATCAGAGGGCGGTTAATTTTGACAGCACTTTTTTTTTGTATTGAAAAGTATGCAAGTACGTTTGGGGTTATATTGATTATTGATAGATCGATGTATTTATTGGTTTTCAACTTTAGGTATAATTATCACGCACAGGGAAAGGGGGGGGGGGGGGCTTAAATGTTTATAAATTAATAAATAATCATTCACTTTAACTTTTTTAAAAACTTAATTTTATTGTTCTAGGCCTATTTGTGTAAGGATTTGAAACTGTCTTTATTAATTAATTCAGAGAGAGAGAGAGAGAGGAACAGTAGACACAATTATAGAACAAATTTCTACATGTTAAACAGTGTATTTTGATAGGTATTAATTTTGAAAAAAAAAATAGTCAACTAGAATTCTAAATTGATTCAAGATTGTCATTCAAATTTCTATTACTGTTACAGGTCCCTATGGGAGAATAAGATGTCATCATCATCACTCCTTTGTGGCCCCTGGGGAGCAAAGGGCTGCAACCACACATCTCCAGCGGACTTGGTTTTGGGCTGCTCCTCTAATCTGTGCCCATGAGAGCCCAGCTGTTTTCGCCTCCTCCTCAACCGTTCTCTTCCATGTTTTCCTTGGCCGGCCCACCCTCCTTTTTCCCTGGGGATTCCAGTCTAATGCATGTTTTGATGAATAAGATGTAAGTTGTGTAAATAGTAGTGTGGAGACCTCAGAGCAACACTTAATTTCATGACCAACAGCGATAAGATGGTACTATTAGTAAGCCATACTTAATGATCAACACTACTCATATTATCATATAGAGGACAGAGTAGGCAAATGGTTGAGGACACTATTGCTAAACATAAAGCCAAGTTAGTAGTACATTCATCAGTTCACCTAAGTCTGATATATACCCAATTTAAGACTATGAAATAAAAAAGGTGGCTAGATATAGTGTTGACTACACAATCCTTTATATACAGAGATCAAATAAACAGAGATACTTAAAAATTAGTATCTAATCTGGCTATCATTTATTGTATCACTCACTCATTTTATTATTATATTTAATAACTAAGAATGCCATTTATTTTCAGGCCTCCAGGTGTTGTGTATATCAATCAGCCCACTGGAGATATATCAATCTTTAATAAATTATAAGGTCCCACTGCTTGATACTTCACCAAATACTGGCTACACCAGAAAATGACTAAATGTTCTTAACACTTAACAACTGTAAGTTTACATTGTTTCAAAGTGAATAATAATTTTCATTTAGTAATTTTTGCTTGCATGTATTGATCAGCATGTGTAGTTAATGCCTTTACTGATATTAGTAAAATAATTTCAGACCACAAGCATTACTTCTGGGTCACTCTGAAGGGTCTAATCGTTCAATTACTGAATTGATAAAGTTGATGAAATTGCTCAAAAATTTTCTGGCACCTTCTTAGCTCAGAGACATAGGGTAAGGGGTTTATAATATTTATATACATACTATTATTTTTTTTATTACCAGGTCTTTTTTTTCACTTTTGTTTATATATATATATATATATATATATATATATATATATATATATATATATATATATATATATATATATATATATATATATATATGCAGTATAAGTGTTACCTGGGTAGCATGAACACCCCAGACCACCAGTCTTTATACCTATATAATATATCGTTACAAGGTAGCAAACATGATGTTAGGGGCTTCTTGTTGTATGTTCAGTGCAGTGCAAAATAAAATAAACATAATAAATTTAGTGCAAAATGAGCAGTGTATGGTTGTAATTATTTCATAAATGACTTTTAGTGTGTAACTTTTCTTTTTTAGAATGTGGATGGATTATGACATACCTTGCACAAATCAACAACCAGGCTTTTATTGGATTTGAATCCCAAAGGAAAGAGAAAGTTTGTTATCCAAAACAAACATGGAAAATATCAGAAACGAACAAAACACAAGCAGGCAGAGTCTTATGGACACAACTTTGGGGAATCTCCTAAAACCAAGTATAAAAATAGAGAGGTGTGGTTGTGTCTCTCAGCTCCACAAGGGTCCACAAGAATGAGGACAACGGTGATTTTCGTAATAATTTTAGATCAGATTTAAAAAAAAAAATTTGATCAGATGGATCAGGTTAACAGTTTAATACATATTGCATTTAAGTGCTTAACGAAAAGAAAAGATGCTCTTACCAAAATAGTCTAAGAAAAATGCTGATTTTAAATTAATAAATTGTTTCCTTTTGTAATAATATAATAATTTAAGTTGGCATTGTATGTATGTTTAGTGTAGATTTAATGCCCTAAATGAAATATACAATTGACATTTTTTTCTTTAAAGAATTAGTTGCAAATTTCTTTCATTATTTAGTTTCACTGTACAATCTGAAAAAAGCTTGCAACATTTGTATTGACAATACTTCTGCTGGTGATATTTATTTCTAATTAATGAAGTAAATTAATATATATTCAGTTTACTATAATTAAATACCTCATACTCGAGACAAAAAAACATTTATTAAATATCGCAGTGATATTCCTGTTCTACACAATGCGTATAAACCCTCGAACCATCTGTCTTTTGAAAGATTGTACATTTTGTATACACAATGGCATTCATTTCAACACTATTTAACCACAATTATAATCTAGAGATCCTGAACATATTTTCGTTCTGTTATTTATGGACAAGGCAGACTGGTCCAGCATTAAAATGTAAACCTTAATTAGAATACTTAAACGAGCTATGCAATTAAATGTTGTTAGACAAATATTTTATACTTTTATTTTTAATGTTATGTTTACGTATCATAGTACAAGACAGCTTCTGTATTCTTGTACAGTAAACTAAGTTTTTACATTAGTTTAATTTAAACTGTAGGCCTGCTTAACATCTGTTACATTATATGAAAATGTTTTGTATATTTGTTTTAATTTGTTTGTATAAAAGTCAAAATGAAAGTTACTACACTATAATTTACTTATTCTTTTTCAATCAATACTTTATAGTATAGTTATAATTTTCTTACAATTGAATGGATGGTATAATACAGATTTTAATAGATGAGCAGTTCTTGTGTATGTATTGCTGCTTTACTACATTTTGATTAAAATTTCTTTCACATTTTGAAATTACCTTTGTAAATATTATGACTGATATGAGAATGGATCTTTTTGTATGCTAAAAATAAAAATTTGAGCCAAGATGTAGCCAGGATATAATACAGGCTGAGCCAAGGTATAGCCGAGATATAGCCATTATTGGGCCAAGATGTAGCCAGGATATAATACAGGATGAGCCAAGGTATAGCCAATATTGGGCCAAGATATAGCCATTATTGAGCCAAGATGTAGCCAATATTGGGCCAAGATGTAACCATGATATAGACAATATTGGGCCAAGATATAGCCAATATTGAGCCAAGATGTAGCCAATATTGGGCCAATATGTAGCCGGGATATAGCCAATGTTGGGCCAATATGTAGCCGGGATATAGCCAATATTTGGCCAAGATCTAGCCAATGTTGGGCCAATATGTAGCCGGGATATAGCCAATATTGTGCCAACATTGCGCCAACATCATGCCGAGTTTCACTACCAATGTTTCGCCAAGGTTAAGCCAATGTTGCACCAAGATGTAGCCAATATTGGTAACCAATGTTTAGCCAATATTGGGCCAATATATGTGTGCTGACTGGGTAGGACTTTAATTAAGATTGTAAAACTGAAACTAAAGAACTAATTCCACTTACTCCATGACACCACAATAGAAATAATAAATATTGGATTAGAAGTCAACTTACACCACCTAAACTACACAAAGATTAACAGTTTGCCTTCACTAATGAATTGTATTCCCCTGACATTCTCCTAAAGTGTTTTTTCCCATTGTCTATATTGATGTAGGCCTATATGCATCTTTCTTTCTTCTTTTTTTTAATTTTCTCTTTCCTAATTAAGTCTGTACAATTTCAGATAAAATTAGCTTAAGAATAAATAGCCAAAGTACAGCACTTGATGGTTTGAGATATTATTTGTTCTTTCTTACCAAGACTTAATACACATTTGTATGGTACTGGTTTTATTATTTGAAGTGGGAGTGGTCGGCAAATAACAGTATACTACATGTACATTATAATCTATTTTTTAATTTAAAACCATGTGTGCCAGAAAATATACTGTTTGCTTTAAAGTTACAACTATATCCAGGTATTTTTATCATTGCCAATGCCAAAGTAGTTTAGACAAGAAATAATGAATGAACATACCAGTGTTTTTAGAGTCTCGAATGGCCACTGCATATTTGGACCTCTCCTTCAAGCCTTTTAAAAACAACTGAACAAGTTTCTTGAGATCATCAGCATAAGGGAGGTAAACAATGTACTCCTCATCATTGATTGTTAATATTGATATACTCTGTCCAGGTTGTCTTCCTTGCTCTTGTTTTTGAACTTTAGTTCTATAAAGACATTTTGAAAAGAATTATAACATTTTAAAATAAGGATCTAATGATAATGGGTTGGTATTATTTTTTTGAGTATATTGGGAGACAGGGGAGAAAAAAATTCATATTTATAAGAGTTAATAAAACATTTCAGACAAATATTTGAAAGTAAGACATAAACTGAGATGACATAGTCAAGCGACAAAGAGGCTGTTTGCATCTTTCAAGTTTTAAGATTTACTCGCATGATATTTGCTGCTGTTTAAGCATTTTTTTTAACTTGACAGAGGAATTCTAAACAAGATATAAAATTAAAATCACCCTAAATAGCTATAAAAAAATAGAAATAAGCATGCATTAAAAAACATGCCTATATGGTGAGATATAGCACCAAAGAAAGAAAAGTACGGAAAATTCCTCAAAACAATAGAACAAAACTAAAACTAATTAAAAACACAGTATGTAATATAATCTTTTGAAGGAAACCAAGAATTAAGCCTGACATATTAATTATTATTTATTAATAAGCTTAAATTTTATTAAAAAATCTACTGAAATAATTTTCTAACCTTACACTTGTGATACTGATAATTTCAGGGTAAGACAACTCTAACAGAACATCCTCTGCCTCATTAACAACATAGACCCCTGTCCAGTTTACAGCTATAATGACTTCCTCATCAGGCATGTTGGGGCCAGATATTGTGTAAACTTGATAAAATCTTGAAAACAACAGTGGCCATTTAAACATGGCATAGCTAACAATGTCCTCTTTTATCTAGAAGTTAAAAAATAAAATATAAATTTAGTAGTAGTAAATGTATAGGTTTGTCTTCTTTTATCTAAAAGTTTAAAAATATATGATTGATTTTAATGTTTGCTAAAGGAAAAGCCTATTTTCTTTGCTCTAAGTAATAAAAGAAACCAAACCTTGAGAGATTCAACTTTAGGGTTCTGAAAGTACTGGTCCCTGAGCTTATTTACAATGGTGTTGATCCAGACTTTCACAGAACCTTCTTCATCCAACATGGAGTCTGGAATGATTAGTGGTACCAGCTCTTCCAGTTTTTTAATGACAACTTTAACCCCATGCTGTATGAAGTAATGCTGGGCTGCAAACATAGCCAGGTCCTGATCCTAGGGGTTAAAATATCCAAATTTCTGTGTGACATTTACACTGTATTGCTAGTAAATTAAACTCAATTTATAAAACCCTCAATTTCTCATTTTTAGTTTACATTGTTTGAATAACTAATGTCTTTAATTTCATTATCTCTTGCTATACATGCCCAAGACACATATGGCAGATAAGTAGAATTCATCCCCACCTTCTTACATGCAATAAAAAATGTATATTTTACAAATATGTTTTTAGTTATCATGGGTCTTATATTAAAATTATTTTATTTACATGTGCTGTGTTTAAATTTATTTCTAATTTATTTTCAGTTTTTTCATGATTATAAGGAATTTGGAAACTCATCATTGTAGTTTATTACAAAAATGTATATTTCAATAAGAGTTCTTAAAGTTTTTAACTATTTTTTTATGTGATGGTCAGTTTAGTGGATATCGGTTTAAACTATGTGTATTTACCTTTTCTAGACTGTATTCTCCTGACTTTATACCTATAATAATCTGCCAAAAGAAAGAAAAACAACTTGGAGGATAATAATTTTAAACTATTTTATATTCACTTACACAGTTTTAAACACAAAGGTTAAATTAAGGACAAGCTGCTACTTGGGTTAGCGAGATCTTGGCCAATTCTCTATTGGCTGACCACCATAGTTGACCACTATAGATATCTTTGCCAAGACAAGACAAATAAATACCTGATGGTATATGAGGTCAGTGGCTATAGGGTCAGCAGACGGATTATGCCAAGGTGTGAAAATTTCCTTTCTGAAGTACAACCTCCATGGTGCATCCTTCTCCTCACATCCCAACTGTGCAGCATACTGCTCAGACTGGGCTACAACATCCATCACATGATCATCATCAGAATCGATTTTTGATATCTTAAAAAATAAAGATGTGAAGTACAAAAATTTAACTATTGTCAATAATTTTAATGTAGTAAATAAAGTAAAGTAGCAGCTTAAACCAGTCAAAGCTAGACATAATGAATAATGTGTGGTCAGTACAATGCCCAGCTATCTTTACTTTTTGTGAATGGACTCATGTATTCACGTATGTGGGTGAACTAAGGAATGTCCTACTGAGCCAGTGAACTAAGCCGAGACTTTCAGGTTAGTAATTGAGTGATCTACTGCTAGATCATGCCTTCCAATAACTGTAGTAAAGAAAACTTTTAAATCTAATGTTAAATGTGACACTACTATCCCTTTATACACTGATATCAAAATTCTTACAAGGTACTTCAATTTTTACCTAACCTATGATTGTTTAAAAAATCATATCCTGTAAGTTAAATACTATTTGATTATTATTATGTTTTTTTTTAAATTTCAAGTTTACAAACAAAATATAATAAAAATAAGCAAGCAACAGAGGGAAGCAAATGCTGAAGTGACTTACTCTGTTCAAAAGGGCGATGAAAAGTGAGAAGCCAAACTTGTCTTTGAGTCCGATGTGATCAGAGAGTTGCAGACACAGCTCTGTAGCTGTCGTGGCAGAATCTATTTCAACTGCGCATGGGTTCGCATCCATTAATATCACCTCTAGTGAAATAGGTTTTCTGGCCGACACAGCCTGTGTGAGATAAATATGAAGAAAAAATGTGAAACAAAGTATGCATTTGTTACACATTTAAATAATAAAATTTGCATCCATGTGTTTTGGTATAAGCTTTGCCTTATTTTTCATTAGTACTAGTCAGTGTACTAACCCTGTAAAATATTTTACTATATTTAAGTGCATAGAAAAACCCCACAAATTTTAATAAAATGTATTTGACTTCACATCAGTTTTTTAAGATATCACTTAAAGATTGTTGGCTTACTCTGGGAAGAACAACTTGTTTGTTTTATCTACTAAGATGTGAGTATTTAATACATATCTTACCTTGATCTCAGTCCACCCAGGTGGGCTAGTCCTGACACCATTAACTAATGTTCTCCTCAACAGCTTCTCACAGAAGGATCCCTGCTGTATATTTGATGTTTGAAGGAAGTTGAGCAAACAGGGAAGTAACTGCAATTTTTAAAAGTTGTTTTCATAAAAATGCAGAAAACGTGAATATATATATATATAAAATAAGTTTATAAACACGGTTTATTATTTATTAAAAAAATATTATCGGTTTAGAAATTAAAATTAAATTATTTTTTCAAAACTTTTAAATTTACAAAGGTATTAACTTTAGATAGACCAAGTATGAATATTTGTGATTTTAAAATCATCAAAATACATAATAAATTACATATAATGATATATATGATCAATAGAAAAAGCAGATTCTTAAATGTTAGGTTGTCATCTTAGTTCTAGTTCTTGATTGAAAAATTACAGTTTCAGCAATTTCAATTGATCTGACCAAATAATTATAAACCCAATTGCTCAGAAGAAGTTACCTTATCTGATGGTAGGAAAGAACAGGCACACAGACTGAGCAATATCCAGCCTCTGGCAGCAGATATGTTGGAGTTATTGTTGGTCAGCTGTTTGCAGATCTGGCAGTAGATCTCATCTCTGGTGGACACAAAGTGAATTCTTTTAATTAACATAAAATTTTCAAAAAAATTTCAAAATAAAATTATATTTTCTCTATACACACAACAAAAGTACAGAAAGTAGTGTAATAAAATTTACGATGAATCTTATTGTGTTTTCAATATTCTATCACATTTTAAAATTGTTTAATACATATATATATATATATTACTATATTTAACATCAGTACTAATGAGGGATAAATTTAAGTAGACTAATAAATTTACCTATTAAAACCTACATTGATATTAATATATATTTCTATCATCAAGCATTATTATTCATTTAATGGTTATGAGTAGCATGTTACAAACCTTAAATCTGATCTGAGTATGCAATGACCAATAATATATTGCAATTTTTCAAAGCTGGACATCCGCCGGTCTTCCAAAAGTGGGTTGTGGATTTCAAGACTAGTAACAGTCCCATTACTGTGTTGTGTGGTGTTAATATCACCACCAATAATATCTGATATTGTGTCCAAATCTTTTTCTGATCTCTTGCCAGAAGTTTTGGGTAAAGTGATGACAGAATGTTTTCTTGAGTCGTAACCAGCGTAGGAGAGTTTTCGAAAAGCTGAATCATTTTCATCATCTGATGTATCAGTATCTGACTCATCTGTTGAGTCTGGCGACTCATCCATGTTGGATGGTTTGAAAAAATTGGATGTCTCTGGTAAATTTGCCTCCCCTGCTATCTAAAATTAAAGTTTACGTTTGCTTTGGCTAAGTTTAAAAATTTTTTTTTATCTATCTATAAGTATTGCAAGCATTTAACAAAATAAAAAATAAATGCTAAATATCATTTTTAGAAAATAATTCTATCATTGAAAATCAAATCCAAAGCAACATATAAATAATTTTTCAAATAATTTAATCAAAAGTATAATTGCCTTAGCTTTAGTCAACCTGACTGCTTTTTGCACATCCTTTTTGCTAAACTTTTGTGAAAGATTTGAAGCTATTTTGGTCATTGTTGGTGTCTCATTCTGTAAGCAAAAACAGGTCTTTAAAAATAACTATTTACCCAGTAACTAAACAGATTTTCTTTTTTGATAAATTAAAAAGAAAAAATGAAATTTTTATCTCTTATATCTTGTTTACTTTATATTTTAAACTAACATTTTGGTCGTAGTTATGTTTCAAACTTGCATTACAGTCAATAGACATTGGTAGATGCATTTTATAAAACTTTATCTAGATTTTTACCAGTGATTTGTTTTTCATAAGTACTTTTAAAAGTAAAGCAAATAAACTTTAATTGGAGCTAGCTATGTAAAGAAAAAAAGTGGAAAGAAATTGTAAGAAATTAAAGCCAGATTTTTCCAAAGGCCCCAGCCACTAAGGATTACAATGCTACATACTTTTGGTTTGATTAACTAAGAACAAAGAAGCCATTGTATTTACATTGCTGCTTGTTCTGGTCAGAGTGTTCTTTGGTTCTGGGAGGTCGGTCATGAATCTGAGAATAACTATCCATATTGCCAAGGCTGCCTAGGGAAAAGCAAAATTGCGTTAGAAAGATTTGTTTTTCATTTGCTTATTCAATTTTTTATGTAACTCAAAGCTATTTTTATTTACCGCTATTATAGACAGAATAAAAAAGCATTTGCAAATATAATTAATTAGCTACATGATAAAATATTTATATTTTGAATATATTCTGAATAAATACAACATAAATTAGTTTAAATAAACTAAATAAATATTTTTGAAAAATAAGTTGAAACAACAACTTTGTAATGTTTCTTTAAATGAAGACATGTGATTAAGTTATGATAAATGTGTATTACACCGTTTTTAACTATGAAAAATACTTTGTCTATATGTATTAACACTGTTTTAACCAATCAGTTCTTACTAGCTGATCAGCCTCACTAGACAAGGCAAGCAATGGCTGTGTCAGGAGTTCTATACTGTGACTCGGAGTGACCTCCCATTGAAAGTTCTTGGCAGCAAAGTTAGAAAATGTATTTTCATCTGTAGTGTCTATCATAGGGTGCACATTTTTCATGGCTGTCACTGAGGGCACCTCTTGAGTCTGTGTCACTTGATGTTTGTCTTCAGTATCATTTACATCTGGTGCACTCAGTGAACCATTTTTTGCTTCCTGCACTGAATCATTTTCTTCATCTTTCACTGATTCTTTCTCCTCTTCTTTGAGTGAATCTTTTTCTTTGACTGAAGGATTTATAGTCAACCTATCAGAAATCTTCTCAACGTTTTTAGTCTGGAAAAAAAAACAAACATAAAATTGTCAATCTCATAAGTATAAACACATAAACAATCTAACAACATAAGTTTTTGAAATAAGCTGCTAAAAGCACCATGTAAAACACAACACTTTAAAAAAAAAAAATTGACAATGCTCTACATTTTTAACATCCGCTTTTTTCTATAACTTTAAAGATGGTAATTTCAAAACTTATCTAAATGGAATTCTTCTTTACAGGTTTATTTTCTTCAATAAACATAATGTTTGATAATTAAGTTAATTAGTCTATTAATTTACCTCATGCATTGTATCACTCCCCACTGAGGAGCTAAGCTGCTGTTTAATCCTAACTGGTTTGGAAATCTGTTGGTTTTGTAAATTACGCCTTACCATGTAGCCTCTACATACACTCTAAAATGAAAGCAAAGATTTTTTTCAATTAAGTAGGCCTATACTGTAAATCTACCTATATTTTTACACTAAAATGGTAATATTCTCATCATAGTTAAAAGCAGTTGGGTTTCTTGTTTGCAAAGTTATCTCCTTTGGTCACAACTACAATTATTTTTCTACAATGCAACTGTAATGCTAAATTCAACTCCTCCTTTTAGGTATTGTTAAACTAACAAGAAAAATCTAACTATTAAGAATTTCATCTAAATTAAGGTAAAAATAAACCCATTTATAGAACAAGCTACTTACATTGTGAATCTGCATTAATTGTTAAATATAAAAGTAAAATAATGTAATGAATTTAGTTTTAGATCAACACACCTGTAGATCAACAACCCATTTCTGAATAGTTCTCCAGCTTTTATTCAATCTTTTCGATCTGAAGGTTGCTTGCAGAAGGGTAAATCCTTTTTTCATCTAGAAAGAAGTAAATCTATTAATGTCATTTCTTTTTATTTTTTAATGTAATAAAAATGTTTTCACCATAAAATAAAAACGTACTTCCTAATGTAAAACAAAAACTTGTTTCCCTACATAGAATAAATCTTGCTTTCTACCTTAGAAGAAAACATTATTACCTGCTGTAATACAAAAACCTATTTCTTACCTTAAAATAAAAAACATTTTCCACCTTAATAGAATAATATCCCACCTAAAGAATTTTTTATTTAATTTTCTACCTCAAATTGAATTTAGTATAATATACATAAATGACATCCCACTTAAAAAAGCTTTTCCTATCTTAAAATAAAAACAGTTTCTACCTTAATGATATCCCACCTAAAGAAAACATTTCCCACCTTAAAAAATAATATCCACCTAATATAAAAATATTATTTCCCACCTAAACAAATTTTCCTACCTTAAAGTATCTCTTCCTGCATAACCAGCACTGAACTGATTTTTGCAATATCAAAATATTCTTTGTCAGAATTACTTCCCTTTCATGCTCTAGGCACAGATCAGCAGTTCCCTGAATATTATTGTCATCCATACTTTAAAATACTGCCATAAGCACATGATACACAAATGTGGTAGTTATCACACATTAATTCACTAGTAAATCATAATCAATCACAACATTGAGAATGAGATGTGTCTTGATCGATCTATCAAGTATGTAGGCCTACATGAATTGCAATATTTTTTGGGCATTAGAACTGTATTAATTTTATAAACTAGACTAGTCTGAAATATATTAACACAACTTAATAAATTTTCAGAAGCTTTGTGTAATTTATAGCAAGTTTTTTATGACAAACCTTCAAAAATACTTTACTCTTTCCAAGCTGGAAGTCAGAACTTTTCAAAAAGTTGGAGCATATCTTAGTGCACGAGGCCTTACAGTTCCCTTTCACAGAGGGTCCAACACCACTGACCAAACACCTGTAGCGGTCAACAAACTCTGCAAACCTGTGCCTGATGGGGTACCCCCCTTGACGTATGCGGATGGTTTCCATCATGCCGAGATACCTGAGCTGTTTGCAGCATAGCTCTCTGTCAAATACCTGGTGGAGGTATAAAGGTGTGAGTATTAAATATCCATAATTCTAGAATACCTTATGCACAAGATGTGTAGGCCTACTGCATGCATAACGTAAATCAAGTGGGATTTTAAAGAAGTGCAAACAATAAGAGATTATCAAGTGTGCTCTTTATTATGTGCTCTTTGTAAATGTAACTTGGGTAAAAGCTTTGAGAGTTAACTTCATACAACATTTTGAAAAGTAAAATTAGTTTTAAATATTTAAAAAAATTGGATTAAAGTTTGTTTTAACGATGCGTATAGAGTGATATTAAAATTTAAAAAAAAAACAACAGACTGAAAAATAAGCAAGTTATTGAAACGTACCAAAGGTTTTTTAAACTCATTGGGTTTGATGCATCTGATGAAGTATGGCTGGCAAGCATTTAGTGTGGCCATAAGAAGTTCCAGGGACTTTTTGAATTGTGAAGCCAGTGTCTGGGTTTTCTTTCTCTCATTGTCCTTTGTTTCCATGGAAGTGGATGAGATAGCATTAAAAATAATTGTACAATTAGACAAGAAAAACACAAGTTGTCTAAACAGACTGGAGATAAATGCATAAAAATGCTAATAAATTCGAGATTTTACATGCAACAGAAAGAATAAACTAAAAAATAGGAATATTATTTATATTCAAAGTTTAGGCCAATCATGATTTAAAAATTTTTTAAACTTCTAAATATTTAAATTTAAAAAAACAATGTAACAATATATATTTCAGCAGTGTAAAAAAACTCAGCATCACAACAAGACAGTGAATAGAACTGCCATTGTTGGCATTAACCAGCCAAATCCTACAATATGGCAGTTTTGTGGTAGCCAATTTTATAGCAGGTTTAATAAGCAATGAATTCCATACTGTCAAAGACTTAAAGACATCCAAATCACATAGAGACTTCATAAAGTTATACTTACCATTGAAAAGATGGAGTTAAACAGAGATTTGATAAAGTTATTTTTAGACGCCTGAATCAACTGAACCAGATCTGAGCTGAATGTGTCCCTATTTTTATCCAGAAAACCTAGACAATCAGATTAAATATTTTCAAAATATTTTTTTTTTCTGCATGTTTATTTCTAGGAAACACAGCAAGTAAAATAAAACAGAACCTATATTAAAAGAAATAGAGATTAGTAAACATGGATATTAAAATAAAACGAATTGAATTTTTTAATAATTTGACGTTAAAAAAAAATATTTCAGCAGTAAAATTGAGTTTATCTGATCATCTAGTTTAAAGTCCTGTGTGGAAAGATAATGATAAAACAGAACTCAATAAATGTACTTTTGTTAGACAGTTGAGTTAAAAATTAACACAAAGCTAGGCTTAGAATTTTTTAAAAACATTTTTTTGTGAAATTTCAAAACTTTTTTAGGAAAACAATTTTTATATTTCATCACTAATTGTCAAATAGTATATTTCAATAGTTACCTTTAGAATCATAAACCACTAGCCCTGCAAAGTGCTGAATGCTAAATGTTTGACTGGCAGTTGACTTGGGTTTCTGGTACTTGGGATGGTTAGCGTGATATCTGTGTAGCTTGTTTAACATGCTTTCATCTGTACCCTACAAGTTTATCAATAAATTTTAACATGCTCTCATCTGTGCCCTGCAAGTTTATCAATATATTTTAACATGCTTTCATCTGTGCCCTGCAAGTTTATCAATAAAAAAACATACCTACAGTACAATAAATGACAAAGTTATATTTTTATTGCAGAAGAGTGTTAAAGCAAAATAATAGGCATGTTTTTAATAATATCAATATGACAGTCAACATGCATTTTAAAATATTCAAATAAGATAGTAAAAAGAGGTCAACACAAAATCAAAATGTCCTATAAATTGTTTGAATCTGATGGAGCTACAACTAATATGTATTGAGAATCTCCACATTTCTAAAATGTTATGTTAACTCTGTCCAGCCTAAAGAATTACCTTTGGAAATTTACTCTCTTCATCCAGCAATGCTAAGATGTTCATGGGCTTATCTGCTATCAGATCCAGCACATCCTGATTGTCAACAAACTCAATGTGTTTCCAGTTGATGCCCTCAGTGTTGTACTCTGTTTGCTCAAATTTGAAGATATGTTTCACAAAAAACTGTTGAAGGCTTTCAACTGCATAGTTGATACAGAACTGTTCAAAACTGGAAACAAAACTTAGATTGGTCAGGAATGTAGAACCACTCTTACAAATTTATACTACAAATTTTACACTGAAAATTATTTTTACATAAGTATAGTAAGTATTTACAACAAAACAATAATTACTTTTTAACTGTGCAAACATTTTCTTTAAAAAGAAAAGCAGATTTTTTAATAGTTCAAAAAATAAAAAACTGCATCAATTTTACAATCCAATGTATTTGTACCTGTTTTGATCAAAGTTTTCAAAACTGAAGATATCCAGGACTCTGATAGATTTTCTGTTCCAGTGTTCCTGGGGTTTAAATATGGTGTTGTTAATTTTCTCCACAATCCAGATGAACATACGACCATAAATCCCTTTGACGAATGCATCCCTCACATCAACAGCTTGAGACTTGCTCATTGTGTATGTGACCATGTCGTCTTTGGCAGAAATTGTTTTAGTGGTCAGGGCATCAATTAATGCTTGAGCATCAACCTTTAACGGAAAAATAGTAAAACATTTAAAATATTCCTACTTTTTTAACATTGTAATTTAGAAGACAAATAAAGGTATGTTTATATTTAATTTAAGGGTCTCAACCTCCATCAATTTTGATGCTTTGTTGATGAAAATTATATCTTCTATTTCTGAAGCAGCAATATTATCCAATTCAGTTTCTGAAACATCAAGATAATTTTAGGATTTAAATAAAACATAATTGTAATGTTTATTCAGTGAAAAATAATTTTTTAAATTCCAAAAATACATTTTTAAATATAAATTATCTCCAGAAATCTTGAATCTATTCAGATGTCATTATTTCAGGTGCTGAAACTTTAGAAAGAGTGACGAAAGTTAGGGAAAGTTCAAGATCAACAAAACTCCCTTTTTTAATTCCAGAATGTTATGCTGGTTTCATTTTCCCCTATACTTACCTATAAATTTAATGTTCCCTAACTGTAGTAGAGATGAGAGAACCTTAAGGATATTCATGATGTCATCTTCTTCAAACATGAGAACCTTCATTGCTGACAAAATGCCAGAGAAGTCTTTGTTGTCAGTTCTTCCATCACATTCAATACTTTTACCCTAAAGAAATCAAATTAAAATTGTTTTTAAATAATTAATAATAATTTTTTAATCTCCTTCAAAATTTTGATGACTAAAATTAGAGCAAGGAACATTGCACTTTTTATAAAATGATGGCTTAAATCTTAACTCAACATAAGTTTTTAATCAGCTATTGCTGTTTAAAAAAATGAATTTTTACAGTTTATTTTATTCCCCTATTCTACATGCAAAAAGCTAATTATTATAAAGTTTATGTAGCCATTAACTTCATGAAGTTCTATTCAAAACTGTCAATTCAACAGTGTTAAAAAAACAAAACTTTGAAAATGAAGAGTTCAGTACCTGTACAAGATAATCATAGTATTCAGCTTCCCTGAGCTCAAAAATAGATTTTTCTTCCAGAGTCATCCCTGCCAGCATACAGTAAAATATGTGATAGTTTCTTTCTCCATTTCTTTGGCTGACAATACGAGACTTCTCAAGCAGGTACTGCTCTATCCTGGCCCCTTCAATCACACCTTTCTCGTTGAAATGGATGTCGATGTATTTACCAAAACGACTTGAGTTGTCATTCCTGATTGTCTTGGCATTACCAAAAGCTGAAGGGGAGAAAAAAAATGAATATTTGAATTATTTTGTCTTTTTATTGTAAAAAGTGTGTTTTAATCTACTTTCTAGAGTAGTCTTTTGGCAAGATTTATAATTACTGCAAGCACAGGGGGAATTATTTTTTACTTTTTACCTTCAATGATAGGGTTAGCTTGTAAAATCTGTTTTTCTATGCCAGAATTTTGTCCAGAAACAGAGGCCAAATATTCTAAAATTAGTTTGGTACATTCTGTCTTGCCAGAGCCAGATTCTCCGCTATACAAAAAGTTAAAACAGCTGTACATTTTAAAAATCTTACTAGCTTTATCAGATATGTTAAAGAGATTTTTTTCATTTTTAAAATAAAACAAATTTAAACAATTGATTTGACACAATTCACTAATTTAGTAGAAGCAAAATTTTAATTTTATTTTGTTTGTGTCAGAATATGTTCATTACTTTACCATTGGTTTTAATAATCAATTCCTATTGCAGAAATAAATACATCTCTGTTCTCCGCTATCTGTTACAGAAACTTATATAGCATATTTGGACAATCATTCAGCATTCATACCACAACATTATAACTTATAAGACTTTCATTACTACATTGTGAGATCAATTACAAAACAGACTTCTGCTTGTAATGTGATTTCAGATGGGTCTTAATGAAGAAACCGAAAGTCTAAGTTCAAATCATGGTTTAAGTGTAGAATGTCCTTGAGTCCACCCAGCTCTGATGGGTACCTACCTTGACTAGTAGTACTACCTTGCATCAGTAAAAGTAGTCGGCTGGGCATTGTTCTGACCAAATTATTCCTTCCTATACCAAGGTTGCAGAAACAGGTGAAATCATCATCACTATCCCTATGTATCATCAGATTCAAATTGACACTTTACTCTTAATAAAGAAAAACTACAAACCTAATAATGATGCACTGATCTTTCTGATATCTTTTCAGGCTACTGTATGCATTGGCTGCTATAGCAAACACATGGGGAGGTAACTCTCCTATCTTTTTCTCCTGGTACAAATGCACCTGATCCTCTGTGTAGATGGGGAGAACTTGGTAGGGGTTCACTGACACAAGGATTGATCCTGTGTAGGTCTAGAGGGAATGGTTTTAAACAATTTAAACTTTGCTTTAAAAAAAGACAATTTTTAAATCAGGGCTTGCTTGTAGATTTTTCCGAATGCAAACACAAGTGTTACAAGATTACTGTGGACCCCCCCCCCCCTTTACTTGAAGTTGCAAATGCCACCCTCACCTTCCCACACTGGAGAAAAATGTTTGAAAGAAACCTGAATGAGCTATTTTAGTATAACATTTAGAACCATTTTCTAGAATTTATTCTGGCCAGGTCGGTAGGCGAACCAAAAGAACAGCTGAACTGTGTCTAATATTTGTGAAGAATAAATGCATACCTAAATTCGTCATTGATCTAGATATCAAAACATATCCTAGTCTTTTTAGATTTAAAATTGAATAAGTCGGATATGGAAGTTAAAGTACTAAAGTAGCATACCATCCCATGTTTTGTTTTATTGTAAAATAATGTAAACAAAAAAAAAACCTCACATAAATTTGATGTTTCATGTATCGAGTAAACAGATTTCTGACGATACTGGATTCGTTCAAGTCCCCAAGACCAATCATATCCTCCACTCCTTCGACCGATGTAACATGCATGTGACGAAGGAGCAGCGCGCCTTCTTCTATCCATTTCTCCCGTCCATCATCGTCTTGCAACAAAATTTCGCCAGCATCCGATGTTATTATTTTGGCCCCTATCGACACACAAAATTCTCCTGGCTTTTCCGGATCGATCCACACGTATTCGTCCTGGGGAAAAATGGGTATTTACATGTTACTAACGACTATTCGAAGGGCTACAAGTCCATTTTATTTTAAAGAAAAAATTTATATATTTGTGTGTGTTAGTTTTGATAACCTAACCCCAGCTTTACTCAGTACCGCACCATTCATTCACCGATACTGATTCAGCGACACTGTTTTAATAAAAATCAATACCCCACTGTATAGCCAAAACATATTTTAAGAATCTCGTTTTTTTTTTTAAATAGACCTAGCCTTTTCCCAAGTTATTTGGCGCCTAGAAAATTCAGATTGTGAAACGAATTAGATCTAGATCTATAATCTAGTGCGCGTTTTTGTTTATTTTTTCCTGTCTGGCGAAATAATGATCCTGAATACATTGTCTCTAGTGAACTTTTAGTTGTGACAGCACACAGACTTGTCGTGGTGTCGCTAAGGTGGTGTGGACCGCTACTTCATGAGTGGGGGGGGGGGGGGGGGGGGAAGAGAAGGACGGTGAAAAATACAGATTTGGCTGATCCTAGTTTAGAAAGTTGTGCAACAGATGTAAACTCATAAACACTTGGTAATTTAGTTGATCCAACCAAAACAAATGTTCACATGAAAAAGTAAGTTGTCTCATGTGTTTTGGATCTTACACATGTGGATGTGTGAGGGTTGGGGGGTCATTACAGAGACCAACCTAATTAATAGAGCCTCCGTAGAATATAAAGCATGTAGATCTATTAATAGTTTTTTTATTCCTAGTTTAAATCATGTTGTTTCGTATTTATTATAACAACCCATACTTTATATGAAGTTTGTGCGAGGGTTTGATACCTTTTTGTTTAATGTTTACTAATTGTAGAACAAGCTTCAAAAAATTAATTTGAATTTTCACATAATGAAGATCAGAGTTAGATGTAAAGTTTACATGTTGCTTCGGCCTTAAGATATCAACAAATGCATATGAACAGAGCTAGATCTATCTATGTAACTTACACAATAATGTTTATGTCTGAGTTATGTGTTAGCAATCGACTACACTGCATCATGAGATGAAGGCTCCTATTATCTATTTTAAAATCAGAAAATTGCGAAACCTATACCACTCACTCTTACGGACAAACTTGTAAGAAATATATATATAGGTGTCAAGACTAATTAATAATCACCTTGTAATCGTGAACCTGAGACATTTTAACGTCGTGTTGTATGTGGATTATCCAGATTGTGTGCTAAGCCGATGTATTTGACGGGTTATGAGAACATCATTGAAAGTGGGCGTTTGATTATCCAAACACAGGACTCAGTATAAATGTATTATCTGTTCTTGAGTTGGCTATAACATATAGATGAGAAGACGAATGTGTTATCGATAACATTAGATTAAGCTTCGATTGATTTAGGTCAGATTCGGTATGCTTGATAAGTCCTAAGGTTGCGGAAATGGTATTGTCATGTTTTCCCAGTAAAGACAGACAGCGATTACATTACAAGTGTAATGTTATTTCTCTTGAAGATCGAGACAGAGTGACTGTAGGAAAAAAAAGCGATATGATATGAAGTTCTTGCTCAACACCAAAACTGTCTTAGGTCAGGGGAAGCTACAATGGTTGACCTTACCTATGATATTATTATCTGACGTCAGACACTTGGGGTGAGGATCTAGCTTCATCTAAATTTAGAATCTCTGTTCGGCTTGTTAATGAATTATTTTTTTAAGGATTCTTTCATACTTGATATAACGTTTCAAAAAGGTGGGGTAGGGGCAGTGGCGTAGCGAGGTCGGGTGTCACCCGGTGCGGCACTTAATGGTGTCATCCCCCAGAGGCGTAGCGACCCTTCCCGGGGACAAATTTTCGATTTGCACCCCCCCCTCAAACTTTCGATTTGCACCCCCCCCCTCAAGTTTTTCTCTATATATTTTGATATTTTTTGCCTTGGTTTCACCCCCCTAAATGGTGTCACCCGGTGCGGTCCGCCCCCCGCCCCCCCCCTCGCTACGCCCCTGGGTAGGGGTGTATATTTGTGAAGATGTTTTGATAGTTGGATGTAGTCTGTAAAACACGAGTTCATTCAGCTTAAATCGGTACCTGGCGTCAGAGAAGAAAAGTTCTTCTGTCCACATATTTTTTCAGTTGCCATTCGATCATCTGCTAATTACATGATGAGCGTTGATGGGTGTGTGTATGTGTGTGATTTTTATATGTGAATGTGTGATCATATGTATCACATGTATACAATCTGTTTGAGTAAAGTTATCCTTTCGAACATCATGGCCCATGGGGGAGGTGAAGTAGAATTCACGTTTCAGTGACCTTGGCATGTGAAGGGATAGTGCGGTCAGCACTATGCCCTGCCGCCTTTACTTTCCTTAAAGTGAGCTAGGTACCCATCAGAGCTGGTTGGACTCATGTACTTAAATTTTTAAAAATATTTAACTTTATTTAATCATTTATGGAACAGGAAAAAAGCACTTTTTTCTGTACATTTTGCAAATTTTTGCCTTGGTGTCACCCTCTCTTAATGGTATCACCCGGTGCGGTCCGCATCCCCCCCCCCCCCTTCCGCATCTGCTCATACCAGTCGACAAAGATGTTTTTAGTGAACTTCTTCACATAAGTATGCTGTGGCCATTTCGACCTTTAGACCAAGGAAGCGCTATGTTCGCTAGATTTTGTTTTCAGTATAAACTTTATCAGTGTGTTGTGTTAATCACCTGCGAACTATCAAGGTCATTAGCGACTGACTCATGAAACAACAGTAACCAGGTCACCCGTGTTTTTACAAAATATGGATCAAGCTTTGTTTAACGAATTAAATTAACGAACATTTAGAAACAAATTCTACTTCTCTGACTAAACATAATGTGTAAAGAGAGGATCCGACTAAGCAACTTAACTATCCCTCCCTCCCGTCCCACAAGCTTTTTTTATTATTGCTAGTAGATAACATTTATAAATCAGTAGCAGTTTGTCCTACATACTTCACCTCAAAAAAGGATTATAATGACAATAAGATTACGTTTAGCTCGATATTATGATATAATGTTCATTGGTAAAGCTGGGTAAACTTTGCTATAGACAAGTAACTTGAAGTAACCCTAAAACGTATCAAATATATTGTACTATTCCTCCTAACCAAATAGGCAAAATTTAACATAAAATGAGATAAATACAGAGAGTTGTAAATTTTAAACTACCCCAGTCATCCTATAGATTCACACAAACAACACATATTATCCATCAAACAAAAAAAACCAAGAGACATTTAGTTAAAAAAAAATTATATTGTGGTATCCATAGTAATTAATTATAATATTTAGGCATGTATTTTTATTGCAAAAAACACAGAAAGAAACCAACGAAGATGCAGACAGTTCCCAGACACCTATGGTACATTTCCAGTGATGACTACAAAACTAAACATACATGCAGGGACATCACTCTTCAGATTTTAACTTTTTGTTTTTTTTACACATGACATGAAGAATACATTTTTTTAAAATTTAACAAAACCTGATCGATCAAAACATCAACTTCTCTAAATAAAATAAAATTGTATACAGTAGTCTAAAGCAGTATCTTAATTCCCCAGGATAGACCCTGTAAGCATATTATCTTTACCTTACAAATCTACTTAAGCAGAGAATATATATTTTAAAAAATATGAAAATACAGCCTTCCCAGTGACATTTATCACCTAAGTATCGGCAATTTTAGAATAAGTATGTTTTAATATTTCAAAGACATTGATTCTATCTCTTTAAAAATCTAATAGTAATAGCCCTGTTTTAACTTCTTCTTTAAGTTAACATCATATGTAGACCTGTATCAATTATTCAATGTATGTTGTTTTTCAGAAAAAATACAGTAGAAAAACACACATTATTAGAATATACCTTTCTTAAATAATGAATTAATTTTCTTGTTTCAAATTAATAAATTATCACAAATCCTAAAATTGTATCAAATTAAATTATTTTGACCCCATTTATTTTTTTTATAAATTATTAATTTAATCAAATAATTCCCATGAGCAGGTTAAAAAACACGAAACTAGTGTGAGCAGATGGGTAGATAGAGTTCAGGCACACAAATCTAATCTTCAGAGATTTGATAAGGCAGGACGTTGGTATACAGCCCACTGTGGGGAAAAAATTGAATGTCTTGTATTGTGGCATAAAAAACACTAAATAAATAAGTAGGTCGAGGGTTGCTATCTTATGTGGATAATCTCTATTTCACCAGCCATATTTGGCCATATCAGAAAGATTTCACAATACTCAAATGGCAAAAATTTAGCCCATTGTGTTATCAAGATGTAGCTAATTAAATAAAGGTGACATGGATAATTTAATAAAGTTGTCCCTTTCTTTGTAAAGAAGCTAATCCACATTTCTTCAAAACTTCTTATCCTTGCAGCTGTAGTACTGGATCTCACAAATGAAGCTGTTGTGATTTCTTTATGTACAGTAAACTTGTGGTACTAGTTGGAAGACCACTACCTCAGTTATGGTTTTAAATGTACAACTTGTACATAGAAAAAATGAATTATAGTCAAGTACATAATTATGACATTCTTCTGACATGACATCCTGCCAGCATGACAGTCTGCTGACATGACATCCTGCCAGCATGACACTCTACTGACATGACATCCTGCCAGCATGACAGTCTACTGACATGACATCCTGCCAGCATGACAGTCTACTGACATCCTGCCAGCATGACACTCTACTGACATGACATCCTGCCAGCATGACAGTCTACTGACATGACATCCTGCCAGCATGACAGTCTACTGACATGACATCCTGCCAGCATGACAGTCTGTTGACATGACATCCTGTTAGCATGACAGTCCACTGACATGACATCCTGCCAGCATGACAGTCTGCTGACATGACATCCTGCCAGCATGACAGTCTGCTGACATGACATCCTGCCAGCATGACAGTCTGCTGACATGACATCCTGTTAGCATGACAGTCCACTGACATGACATCCTGCCAGCATGACAGTCTGCTGACATGACATCCTGCCAGCATGACAGTCTACTGACATGACATAATTTTAAAGAATTAACTCAGGCCAAAGATATACACAGCTGAACCTTGTTTACATCTGTTGTTTACAAGAAACCAAATATACATTTTTGCATAAAAGTCTTTTCTCCAAATTGAGCTGCTGATAAAAATGAGTCCAAATAAAACCCCATCAACATATTTTAAAATGAAACATATCTAGAAAAACTCCAAGAAAATATTTTTCATTTAATATTCAAAAGATGCTTGCAGAAAAAAAAGGCACAGCAACATTTTAGAAATGAATAATTTTTTTTTACATCAATGTTTAAAAGTCAGATAAACCTTTAAGTTGAGAGTATTGACTACATTCATGGAAGAGAGGTTTACTGTGAGTTAGGTGAGACACTAAATAACCAAGAGTTGCTAATACAACAACCAACACGTTACAATTTATATTGGTTGTTTAATTTCAGTTTTATACATGTGTAACAATATTATTTAAAATTATGTAAAGCAATAATTGAACTTTAGTGAACTTATATGTTCGGATAATTATAAAATCTGCTTCTCTTTAGTAACTATGTATTTCAGAAATAATATTTTAAAAAAGATTTATTAATTTTAGCTAAAGCTTTTGAGGAAAAAAAATTCATAAGTGTATGAATGGGTATCAAACTGTAATATTTTACGGTAAAATTTCATGAAGAGTTGTCTCTGATGAGTACATTTTACAATACAAAAAAGGCAAGTTTAAAACAACACACACACATCAGAAACAAAAAGAAACAATTTAGAATCATAATTTCATTTTCACTAACCTAAGCCTTTAACCAAAATCTATCAAAGATTTTTATGTAAGGTAAAAAAAATACTAGGCAATATATTACATAAGTTTTTTTTCTGAGAGGCAAATGAAAAACTTGTAAAGGAAAATTGTGTAAAGTATAACAAAATAAATGTTCTACATGTTGTCACAACATAATAGAGATCAGTCAGCCATGCTGAAAATATATGACCCAGGTACTATAAATAGATTTTTTTTAAGCTAAGCAAATGAATATTCCATTGTAATTATGATACATAAAACAAAATAAATATATTGAGTAATAAAATAGTTGTTATTGGAATGTATACAATTTAAAAAAAAATGTATAAACAACCATTTTCCTCACTCATTCAATGTTTCTCATTTAATATAATATATAGCCCAGGCAGGTAGATATTGAACTAATCTATGGTATAACACACCAGTGTGTTACATTTTATGTGTATAAATTATATTTGTATATAGTTGTTGGGTTTTCGAATATAAACTTGTAAATACAATAATTAAACGACTACATTTTCTATTGGTTTTAATGTAAACTTCAAAAATATAATTAATTGGCCAAAGGAATGTTTATGTGAGCTGATACACGTATGACAACTTGGGATTATAATGTTTTTTTTGTTCCCAAATGGTTTAATTAAAGGGTGACAACTCTAAAATGATATTTTTAACAGGAAGTAATTTTGTAAAGCTAGGTTTAACATTAGAATAAAATAAAACAAACCCAGATGTGAATGTGTATTACTGAACAAAATTAAAATAGCAAGATGCTGCTTAGATATTTATTAAAGGAATACAAATGCTAGTAAGTACAACAACTTGAAACAATATGTTAAGTAAACATTACTGTCACAATCTGGGAGTAGTGTGTAGCATTAAGGTTTGCCCTACATGAATCATTAATTAAATGCACATTATAATATGAATTTATTAAAGTCAATTTTTATATTTTCAACAGAGGAGAGTCATTTTATTACTTGTTTAATTTTAACAAATTAAAAAAAAATCAAAATACAAATTCACAGCACATGATGAAATCGTTTATGTATTTTTTTTATACATTTGTCCGAGAAAAAAATTCTGGCATACATACAAACTTTTGTATCATACATTTATATAGTTACACCTGATTTCAAAAGATACACTGTTAGATTCAATACAAGAATTCTTACAAGAAAAAACATATCTCACCAGTAACGTATCGTATAAATGTGAAAAGAAAAAAAAAACATTTCATTAAATAATTTATTGTATATATATGTTATGATGAACAAAAGCCAAACCATAATATGATGAATAATATGTACAGTGTTCAAGTGAGAAATGCCTTCTAAGCTGAACATTTTCTAACGACAATACATTTTTTGATGAACTTAATGATTCATTTTTTCAAAACTCCTATACTGTGCACATTAACTGCTATAAAATTTTACCATCAGTATTTAAATTTGAGAAACTTTTCATCATCCTTCTTGTAATGGCAAGTTTTATAGCAGTTAAGTTCTTGCCTTTAGGAATTGGTGAGATCTATCACACTAACTATTGTCTAAGTTTGTTGTTGTTAAGTTTTCCGCTGTCGGTTTAGGTTATTCAACATCAGACTGATGTAGGAGGTCAAGAGGTCATCCATTTTGTAACCCTGAATAGTAAAAAAAAAATAATAAAATTGAATTTTACAGCATAAAAAAAGCATGAATCTATACATTAGTTTGCTTCTAAGCACACAAGTTTATGGGATTTTAATGTTTTAGAGTCTAATGCCACAGAAATACTAAAATATAGGCTACATTTCTATTTTTAAAAATGTGTGAGAAAATAATACAATATGGCTTCACAGTCTTATAAACCATTAGATAATTGCACCTTGGAAATCCAAAACTACGCATTAAGCTGAGAACAGTCAGATGTTGCCAATGTATCAACCCCCCCCCCCCCCCCCCCTCCCACCCCACATGAATGATGGACGCAAGTGACAGTAATAATATAATATAGCAACGATTTTTAAGTGAAAATAATATTTGCTCTATAGTACACTGATATAGAATCTCATTGTTTAAGATCTATTTTATTTATTATAATAATAATAATCAGAGTTATTGTTCCTTCCTGCATGCAACAAGCAAGGACTCACCATAGATGTCTCACACAGTAGCTTACTTCCCCTGACCAAGTTGCCAATGGTCATGTGGAAGTAAGTGTTGCCACTGCTCCAGTTGGAGATCTTAGAGAATGGGTGCGTGGCCAGAAGCTCCTGGAAAATATTTGTACAAGAATGTGAGATTTGATGGGAAATTTTATTACAAAAATTATATAACTAATACATGGATACCTGGGAAATTTTTAAACAGAAATTATAAAACTTATGCATGGATACCTGAGAAATGTTAGAAAAATAAGAAAAATGACATGGATGATTAGTAAAAAATGAGAAAAAAAAATGTGTGAAGTTGATATATGGATCTCCAAGAAATATTTCTAAAGTTAGAGCTCATACAAGTCTATAAGAGAATTTAGAGAATTCATGCATGCTTAGTTGCTGGGGTAGGTTATAAGGTAACAAAGATTTTCAGAAGAAAACTTTAGTTAGTAAATTCTGTAATAAATCTAGCTGATAAAGCAAATAGAGGGACACAACTTGATTTTAATCCATTTCAAAAACAGGTTACCAAGTTTTATGATCTACGTAGGTAACACAATGTTAAAATATCAGCCTTACCTTGGTCTGGGGGTGGATCAAGTTGACTCCATTTTTATTTATGGCAATAAGTAGATTCTCAGGGTAGTTTGGTTCTGTTGTTTGCTGTGTTGAGAGAAAATATTGGATTCAATTAATTATCTTAATTACAACAAAACAAAGTAGATTCTCAGGGTAGTTTGGTTCTGTTGTTTGCTGTGTTGAGAGAAAATATTGGATTCAATTAATTATCTTAATTACAACAAAACAAAGTAGATTCTGAGGGTAGTTTGGTTCTGTTGTTTGCTGTGTTCAGAGAAAATATTGTATTCAATTAATTATCTTAATTACAACTAAAACAAAGTAGATTCTCAGGGTAGTTTGGTTCTGTGTTCAGAGGAAATAATTTATTCAGTTAATTATTTGAATTAAAACAGAAAAAAGTGCACAGGATGAAATTGTAATCAGTACATGAATGATACAATTGTTACTGTGGGCATATGAATTTAACATTTTTTTTTAAAGACAAGTACATGAATGAAATAATGTTTTAAATAAAATACCACAACTAACCTTGACGTCAAAGAATGCTGAGCCAAATGTAGGCCACTGGTAGATAAGTTTTAAGAATTCAATTTTTGCATCGTTGGATGATTTGCCTGCATCTTTGTTGTAGGCAGATATTATATTCTAAATAGGGAAACAATTGTAAAAATTGAAGAGCTGTTGAGGTTATACACTGGTAATCAGAATTATGAACTAAACCCACACATTTTGAGAACCAACATTTCCACATTCACGCCTAGAACACAGAATTTAAAAAACCCATTAGATGATGACTTAAGTCAACAGTAGTATTTTGTGTAAAGCTTACCCTCTTCCAGTCATCAGCTGACTGAGCTTTGACCAAGTCACCTGGTATAAGTCGGTTCAAGAGCTCTCTGTGGATCAAACATTTATTTTTATATAAAACAATCCCCTCTGACTTATCATGACAAGAAATGTAAGCAATCATACAGGACAGGGGGAATGATGTACCCAATCATACATCACAGGGGGACTGATGTACCCAATCATACATCACAGGGGGACTGATGTACCCAATCATACATTACAGGGGGACTGATGTACCTAATCATACATCACAGGGGGCTGATGTACCCAATCATTCAGGACAGGGGGAATGATGTACCCAATCATTCAGGACAGGGGGGCTGATGTACTCAATCATACATCACAGGGGGCTGATGTACCCAATCATACAGGACAAGGGGCTGATGTACCAATCATTCAGGACAGGACATGTGGACTAGGATCATCCTATGGGCCACAGCCTGAAAACTGAGCTCTAAGACTTTGGGTGAACAATAGCACCATATACAACTTTTGATAGAGAATTAACTTGCTTATCTATGGTTTAATAAAAAGCCAACATATAGTAAAAAATGACTGTCACAATGAATAAGGATAAAAGATAGATTTACTAAAAAAAATCTTGTAGTTGTAGGGAAAATATGACATAAAACTAGAACTCATAAATATAAACATAAAGCAGAATTTCACTAGAAATAACAAGAGAGAGCTATAACCCAAGGGATGTGTGACAGCTTGTCTTCAGGATAACTCTTGTTGTACTTACGGGACTTTGGCGAGATTAGCCTTATCTTCTCCGTGTATAACCCTGTAGATGAGTGCACCAAGCTGTGCTGCCTCCTCTCTGGTGCACCTGTGATATCCCCTCAGATATTTTGGCAATTCCTGCATAAGAAATAGTAAACACATTTTTGGTTTACATTTTTAAAAATGTGTACAGTATTTTGGCAATTCCTACATACAAAAAGGTGAACATGTTTTTGGTTTAATGTTTTTAGAAAAAACCCTTAGATATTTTGACAGTTTCTTCTACTAAATAGGAGTATAAATATTTAAATGACTTTCAGTCAGAGGTACTGATTTATCTGATGATACTAGAATCCATGTAGCAAATATTTTTTATAAATCACTCAGATTAAAATATGTAATAGTTAATCTTTTTTTTTAGCACCCACATTTTATATGTTTAAAAAAATATAACTGGCAATATAAATAATAGAAATATTTATCTAAAATTATATTGGTAACTTTATTTAATGCCAGTGAGATGCTAAAAAATTGTACAGACAAGATTTTGTGGCTGCAACTCAAGAAATTACCTGGTGATAATGGAAGATAATGTCTGCCTGTACATCTCTACCTGGAACAGTTTTTATCCACAGCTTTTTCATGAAGAACACTTGGTAGGTAAAAGATGGTGGGGCACCTAGTGAAATTATTAAACACAGTCAACAGAAGTCCTGAGAACTTCATTACATTTTCAAGAAAGTCTTTCAGTTGATATACAATAATTTCAAGAAGCATTTCAACCCCAAGAATAATTTCAAGAAGCATTTCAACCCCAAGAATAATTTCAAGAAGCATTTCAACCCCAAGAATAATTTCAAGAAGCATTTCAACCCCAAGAATAATTTCAAGAAGCATTTCAACCCCAAGAATAATTTCAAGAAGCATTTCAACCCCAAGAATAATTTCAAGAAGAATTTCAACCCCAAGAATAATTTCAAGTAATTTTAATTAAGATGATGTAAATGTAGAATTTTCCCCACATGAGTACCTACCTTCTCTGGCTGGCCTGGCCTTACGAATCCAGTCTGTCAGATGTCGGACGAAGTCAAAGAAGAAATCTCCTTCAGGAACACTTATCACTGGAGAGGAAATATTTCTCTGATATATGGGGCTGTAACCATTTATTGTATATATCGAGAATGTATTGATCAGCAGCTATATTAACTTTATCAACAATGTAGAGATGAACAATTTACCTTTATCAACAATCTTGACAAACAAGCTAAAGCCATCTGCTGATTTGAGACCTAACTTGGTGGCAATATTCTGACAAAAATCTTTTGCTCGTGTGCTGGATTCCACTTCAAAACCCTAAATAAAATTTTGTATTGATATAATTTTTTTCAAGAAACCAATCTACTTATAAAACAAAAACTTTTAAAATTATTATAATTGAGGCATTTTTTTATTGAGATCATTTTTTCAAGAAACCATTCTAGTTTTAAAACAAAAATTTTTAAAATTATTACAATGGTGGAAGTTATAGGATTGCCACAAAATTTGCAGTTTATAAATCATGAAGCCTACTCAATTTATATATATAGATATTTTTGAAAAAAAAATGTAAAGCCTTGCCTCATCAGTATCATCAGGGAAGTAAACCTTGTGCAGGATTTGTGTGGTCTTGTGTTGTATGGCCTCCACCTCCACCTGGTGTGGGGGGTACTTGCGCACTCCATTCCTGGAACACACAATTTCAACCAACTTTTTAAAAAATACTTAAAAATATTTGTATTAAAAATTTTTTGGCAGGTTTTTAAAAGATAAATTTGAAGTCTTTAACATAGATTGTTAATTTATTTGATGGATGTTTTTAGCACAATACATAATTGATTCAAATTAAAAAGCAAAAAAAAAACAATGGAAAGATAATTAGATCGAATGGAAAATCTATCATTTAAAAAACAATACAGGACAGATAAATCAATAAATTAGCATACTTCCGTCAAAAATATAATGAACAGTAAAAAAAAAGAAACAATTGAAAGATAATTCAATAAATGAGTCTAACTTTATAAAAAATAAATATTTATAACTGTGAAAAAAAAAACAAGGGAAAGAACTCAAGAAATTGGTTGACAAACCTCAAACACTTCTGTAGCCTGTTGAGGATGTCTGGCACTATGGTGATGTGGGTACGGGTCCTCAGGAACTGCTGCAGCTCCTTCAGGAGGTTGGTGCTGGGGGTGAAGCAGCCAGTGGCCAGCCACATCAGGTCCCAGCCTCTCTCCTCACTCACACTGGGGGCAGGGAGAGAACATTAGTACAGGAGTTCTAGTATAGCTAACATTAGTATGTGAGCTCTAGTACAACCAACATTACTACATGAGTTTTAGTATAACTAACACTAGTACAGGAGTTCTAGAATAACTAACATTAGTACATGAGTTCTAGTATAGCCAACATTAGTACATGTGTTCTAGTATAACTAACACTAGTACATGAGTTCTAGTATAACTAACACTAGTACATGAGTTCTAGTATAGCCAACATTAGTACATGAGTTCTAGTATAACTAACACTAGTACATGAGTTCTACTATAACTAACACTAGTACATGAGTTCTAGTATAGCCAACATTAGTACATGAGTTCTAGTATAACCAACACTAGTACATGAGTTTTACTATAACTAACACTAGTACATGAGTTCCAGTATAACTAACATTAGTACGTGAGTTCTTGTGTAACTGTAACACTGTTGTTGCAAACAGGTCTTCAAGTAAAATTAACACTGGAAGAGGTCAACTAGTACATCTAACACTAGTTTAAATGTATTGGTATATGTTTTCTAAAAGAAACACTGAACTGAAAGTGCTTACAATTGGTTCAGGTTTTTATATAACAATAAATATATTTATAACTCTACATTATTAAACTATTTAAAAAAGGCTACAAAATGATCTTTAATAAAATATTTTTTAAAAATGTATTAGTTACCTGTTCTTGTTATCTGTGAGTTGTTTCATGATCTGGCAGTAAATCTCGTCTCTCAGAATCTCCTGGGAATAAAAGGTTATTTTGGTTGTAGGGCAAGGTGTTTTAATCTCAGTCTGTGGGACAAGGGTCATTGTCTCCTCAGAGACAAGGGTCATTGTCTAGGGACAAGGGTCACTGTCTCAGGGACAAGGGTCATTGTCACAGGGACAAGGGTCATTGTCTCAAGGACAAGGGTCATTGTCTCAGGGACAAGGGTCATTGTCTCAGGGACAAGGGTCATTGTCTCAGGGACGAAGGTCATTGTCTCAGGGACAAAGGTCATTGTCTAGGGACAAGGGTCATTGTCTCAGGGACAAGGGTCATTGTCTCAGGGACAAGGGTCATTGTCTAGGGACAAGGGTCACTGTCTCAGGGACAAGGGTCATTGTCACAGGGACAAGGGTCATTGTCTCAGGGACAAGGGTCATTGTCTCAGGGACAAGGGTCATTGTCTCAGGGACAAGGGTCATTGTCTCAGGGACAAGGGTCATTGTCTCAGGGACAAGGGTCATTGTCTCAGGAATAAGGGTCATTGTCTAGGGACAAGGGTCATTGTCTCAGGGACAAGGGTCATTGTCTAGGGACAAGGGTCACTGTCTCAGGGACAAGGGTCATTGTCACAGGGACAAGGGTCATTGTCTCAGGGACAAGGGTCATTGTCTCAAGGACAAGGGTCATTGTCTCAGGGACAAGGGTCATTGTCTCAGGGACAAAGGTCATTGTCTCAGGGACAAAGGTCATTGTCTCAGGGACAAGGGTCATTGTCTCAGGGACAAAGGTCATTGTCTAGGGACAAGGGTCATTGTCTCAGGGACAAGGGTCATTGTCTCAGGGACAAAGGTCATTGTCTCAGGGACAAAGGTCATTGTCTCAGGGACAAGGGTCATTGTCTCAGGGACAAAGGTCATTGTCTAGGGACAAGGGTCATTGTCTCAGGGACAAGGGTCATTGTCTCAGGGACAAAGGTCATTGTCTAGGGACAAGGGTCATTGTCTCAGGGACAAGGGTCATTGTCTCAGGGACAAGGGTCATTGTCTCAGGGACAAGGGTCATTGTCTCAGGAACAAGGGTCATTGTCTAGGGACAAGGGTCATTGTCTCAGGGACAAGGGTCATTGTCTCAGGGACAAGGGTCATTGTCTCAGGGACAAGGGTCATTGTCTAGGGATAAGGGTCATTGTGTAAGGGACAAGGGTCATTGTCTCAGGGACAAGGGTCATTGTCTTAGGGACAAGGGTCAATGTCTCAGGACAAGGGTCATTGTCTAGGGACAAGCAAGCCAACATCAATTTAATTTAAATAGAAAACAATAACCAAAATATTTGCAAAACTACTTACATTTGTGATTGGACTTGTAAAAATCTGGTCAGTAAACTCATTGGCTATTCTGCTTCTCTTGCTTGGGTGGTCTCCCATGTATTTTAATATAGGTAAATTAGTTAAGGGAAAGAATAAAGGGGAAGAAATCTGAAAATAAAATTGTGTACACCAACAAGCAATTTTACATACATTTTCATATAAGTTGAATTTTTTTAATATTAGCATAATAACCAGCAAGCTAATATATGTATCAAGACATTAAATTAAAACATTACATTTTTTTAATGATACCCATAAAAACTTAAAATGCTGTTATTGAAAGTTTAACGTTTTTATATTTTAACTTTTATATTGCAGTTTCAACAAGACTTATTCGAGAAGTATTAAATTATTGATAAGGTATTAAATATTGAAGAAAAATAATTGTAAGTTTTAATTTTTAAAGAACCAATATCCATGACATAAAAATTATGTTGTTCCTAATAAAAATTTCAAATAATTAAAAATTTAGTTTTAAACATAACCATTTTTGTAATTCATTTTAAAACAAAGGATATCCATAAAGCACATGCAAGCATCAGCACTCTGTTGCTCCTTGCCGATGAGTTTCTTCAACAATGGCTGCTTCAAGGGGTCTTTGGAATGTTTCCACAGCTCTTTGCTGCTGCGCTGACGGGGTCTGTTAAGTGTTCCTGATAGTGTGCGCTTTGGTGGCGCTCTGAGGTAAGAACGAAATTACTGATAGTTTTAAAAAAGTCAGTTTTTCTTGTAAGGTTTATTCTAATTTAATATAGTTTTTTTTTTTGAAGACAAATTCAAGAAGTTAAGGATACAAATTCAAATATACTTTTTAAATAGATTAAAAAGTCACTCAATCACTAAAAATGAGGAAACAAGACATAATATATTAAAGCGAACAATAATTTTAAAAAGTGATAAGACAAAAATATTTTTTTAAAAAGAAACAAAACAAAACAGATAAAATTAAAATAAACCAGAATTTAAAAAATAAAAATCTATTGAAAAACTATGAAAAAAATTAGGTCAAAATGTCACTGTACCTGAAGTGATCATATGAGTACTGCTCCAGTGTGTGAAGGGATGCTGATTTCTCTTTAGAAATTTCTTCCTCAGGCTGGTACTGCTCACTTAGAGATCCAGACTGCACAAACAGGTTCTGTAGAGTTTAAACAAGAGTTCTTGTAGGACAATTTGCTCACAAGTGGGTGGTATATTTCAATAACACAAGGCCATAAGAACAAAATCAACAATGATTTTTAAATACTCATACTATTCATACCAAAATTTCTATGGGAGGTTTGGTGATGGTGGGTAACATACAGACACACAGTTACGTACCAAAATTTCTATGGGAGGTTTGGTGAGGGTGGGTAACATACAGACACACAGTTACGTACCAAAATTTCTATGGGAGGTTTGGTGATGGTGGGTAACATACAGACACACAGTTACGTACCAGAATTTCTATGGGAGGTTTGATGATGGTGGGTAACATACAGACACAGTTACGTACCAGAATTTCTATGGGAGGTTTGGTGATGGTGGGTAACATACAGACACAGTTACGTACCAGAATTTCTATGGGAGGTTTGGTGATGGTGGGTAACATACAGACACACAGTTACGTACCAGAATTTCTATGGGAGGTTTGGTGATGGTGGGTAACATACAGACACACAGTTACGTACCAGAATTTCTATGGGAGGTTTGGTGATGGTGGGTAACATACAGACACACAGTTACGTACCAGAATTTCTATGGGAGGTTTGGTGATGGTGGGTAACATACAGACACACAGTTACGTACCAAAATTTCTATGGGAGGTTTGGTGATGGTGGGTAACATACAGACACACAGTTACGTACCAGAATTTCTATGGGAGGTTTGGTGATGGTGGGTAACACATAGACACACAGTTACGTACCAGAATTTCTATGGGAGGTTTGGTGATGGTGGGTAACATACAGACACACAGTTACGTACCAGAATTTCTATGGGAGGTTTGGTGATGGTGGGTAACATACAGACACACAGTTACGTACCAGAATTTCTATGGGAGGTTTGGTGATGGTGGGTAACATACAGACACACAGTTACGTACCAGAATTTCTATGGGAGGTTTGGTGATGGTGGGTAACATACAGACACACAGTTACGTACCAGAATTTCTATGGGAGGTTTGGTGATGGTGGGTAACATACAGACACACAGTTACGTACCAGAATTTCTATGGGAGGTTTGGTGATGGTGGGTAACACATAGACACACTCTGCAGGGAAATCCCCTTTCTTGTTGTTGGAGACATTCTGGCCAAAGCACCAACCAGAGTTCATGACACTATCTCCATTATGGGACTGATCTAAAACAATCAGATCTCCTTTCTTCAGAGGTAAGAAAGATGAATCTTCTGTAAGATAAAAACAAAATAAACTGGTGAAGGCTGTACATAGAAACATTATTTATTGAGAACATTTTTTGTGGTTCCTATATCTGTTTTTAACATTATTTTTTCTGAATTTTAAATACCTACAGCTAAACAAACTATAAAACCCCATGAAGAATCCAATATCACATGATTAATTTTGAATATGTTAAATTAAAATATACATTTAAAAAGTAAAAAACTGATGTTAAATTGAAAATGTCTTAGAATTTTCATATTGGAAGTAGAAAAATTTTAAAATCTTGTTTAATTAGATTTATGATGTTGCTATAGATGGCATGCTTTAAATGCTGTATTCCTAAAGGGGCATGCTTTGCTAGTGTAAGGCAAGTGATAAGTTTAATTGTGAAAGATTTAATGTTTATGTGATGTAGTGCAAAAGTTGGCACAATGATATTTATATGCTGTAGTAAAAGGTGTTAGGTACACTTGGTATTTTGTACATTATGTAGCATCTTCAAGGGTGCTATACACTGAAATTCACATGGTGTGTTTACAGTGAAATATCTACCCAATGTGCTGTTCATGTTGTAATATTTACCTGGGGTACTGTAGTCCTGTATAGCGATGACGTACATAGTGTGTTTACAGTGAAATATTTACCTGGGGTACTGTAGTCCTGTATAGCGATGACGTACTTTGACCTTTTCTTGAGCCCATCCAGGAATGTGACCACCAGGTCCCGAATGTCCTCCGCGTTGGGTGAGGTGAAGGTGTACTCATCCCCCTTCACTGTGGCCAGTGTAAAGCTCTGACCATGCATTTTACCTGACCTGTGGAGGAGGCAACAACCTTCTTCAACCAATTCCTTCTTATCATCTTTCTCTACATTTATTAAGAAACATTATTTCAAGAATCCATCACTACTAACAAAGGGAGACCATAGACCTAGGAAACAAAGCGAGACCACAGACTTCCTAGCAAATAAAGGAAGACCACAGACTTCCTAGCAAATAAAGGAAGACCACAGACTTCCTAGCAAATAAAGGAAGACCACAGACTTCCTAGCAAATAAAGGAAGACCACAGACTTCCTAGCAAATAAAGGAAGACCACAGACTTCCTAGCAAATAAAGGAAGACCACAGACTTCCTAGCAAATAAAGGAAGACCACAGATTTCCTAGCAAATAAAGAGACATTACTGACCAGTTTCTAACAAAGGGAGACGACTGACCTGCTACTAGAAACAGCTGTGATTTCAGGGAAGGACAACTCCAGCAGTACCTGCTCCTGGTCGTCCACCACATAGACACCTGTCCAGTTGACAGCAATGATGACATCATTCTTGGGCAGGCTGGGACCTGAGAACTTGTAGGCCTCGTAGAACCTGGAGAACAGGAGGGGCCACTTGTACTTGGCATAGCTGACTATGTCTTCCTTCACCTGGGGGAGAGATGATAGAATTAGAAGTTGATAAATTGGAAGATGGTAATTTAGGGGGAAGATAAGTTTGAGGATAATAAATAGGCAGATAATAAATTTGAGAATTTGGAGGCCTTGTAGAACAGAACTTTGAGAACAGGAGATGGTCACTTGTATTTGATGTAGCTCACAGTGTCCTTTTTTTTTACCTATATGCCAGCCAATAAGTTTATGAAGTACAGTAATGGTAGATGTTACAGTATGTCTTGTTATTGTTGCATCCCTTGTATTATATATATATCATAGTTATGTCCCTTGAGCTGGGTGGACTGTACATTGATACAGTTTCAAGCCCAGAATTGAAACAGAGACTTAGTAGCCTTGCGGTTAGTAATTAAGCACTAGCCTGTGCCAAATTTAAAAGTAGAAGTCAATTGTTTCATGCTTCACATAAAATATACGAGAAAGAATACAGACTGCATTTATTTTTTGATTACCTACATAATGAATAATTTTTACGTTTTCATTAAAAACAGAAAAATACTGTTACAATTTGTAAATACAAATGGTAGCTGCAGTGACGTTAATTAACTGTCAACTAAATAGTTAACTGTCTTTAACTTTTGAGGTAACTAACACTATCTGTTTTATTACTAATTGTCACAATTTCTGAAGTTAAAAGACTTTTTGTTACCTTGAGGGGTTCTATCCTGGTGTTCTGGAAGTAAGGACTCTTCAGCTTGCTGATGATGTTGCTCATCCACATCTGGCCGTCACTCTGCTTCTGTAGGTTGGAGTCTGGGATGTACGAGGGCAGCAGTGTCTGGAGGCGCTGGGGCTCAATCTCCAGCCCGTACTCTATGAAATACTGCTGGGCAGCTATCATTGCTAAATCTTCGTCCTGGTCAGATTAGTTAAACACAACATGAAGAAAAATAACTCTTTAATTTAAAATAGCATCAATGTAAAGTATTACATTTTAAATTATGTTACATTGATCATATAAAAAATTAAAATGAAAATACAAAATCAGAATTTGATCTGCTGTTAAAGATTTTGTACTTGATTTTTATTATAAACTCCCAAGCACATCCAGATTAAATGGGTACCCAACATAAGTAAGGACAAAGGGTAGCAGATCAACTACATCAACTAGTGACGATCCAGTGGGGAAAATGAGATGAGATATTCATCAAATATTTTATTGCACTATTCTCCACCAACAGAATGAACAGCAACAATGGGGAAACTATTTCAGCATACAGCCATAAATATAACTAAAGAGACAACCAACACTGACCTTGTCACAACGATATTCTCCAAACTTGATACCCCGGACAACCTAGAAGGAAGAAAGTTACAGTGTTTGACAATAAAGAATAACAAACATTTTTTATACATGTGAAATTTTCTTCAGTTAGTTTTTCAAACACGTGTGAGTTCACCCACCCACCTATGAGCTGACCCACCAACCTAAATGTGTAAAATAAGTGTGAGTACCACGAATGTACCTGCTGATAAATGAGGTGAGTGGCCACTGGGTCCTCACTGGGGTCATGCCAGGGGGCAAATATTTCCTTGCGGAAGAAGAGTCGCCAGGGGGCGTTTCTCTCCTGGGCACCTTGCTCTTTGGCGTACTGTTCACACTGGGATATGGCGTCCATCACGTGGTCACCACCACTGCCTAGAGATGACACCTGTAAACATACAACATAAGGTAACATCATATGGTCACAATCATGGTTAAGATACAACATAAGGTAACATCGTATGACACTAGCATAAAAAAAAAACTTTTTTCTTTATTCTACACATGAAGTTTGATTCAAATTAACTTCTTGTTATCAACCAACAATTAAAATAATTTTTTGAAAATTAAGATTAGCAACAAGCTATCTTGAGTTAGTTTATAACTTTAAAAAAATGAGTTCTCTCTCTTGGAAAACAACACCTCAAGTGACAGAGCTCACAGGCACAGTTGAACTTTCCTTACAGATTTTCAAAAATTTCATCATTAAGCATCAGGGAATCTTAAGTTTATTTTAAAGTAGGAAATTTCTATATAATGCTTACTTCACAATAACATAAAAAACTAGGAAATCCTAAGTTTATTTTTTTAGTATTTTTTGCTCAGTACGGAAAAAACCATGGATGACAAATCTTCCTTACTTTATCAAACAAGGCAATGTACAGGGAGAAGCCAAACTGGTCCTTGAGACCAATTTTTTCTGACAGCTGTTGGCACAATTCCCTGGCCGTTGTTGCTGAGTCTGCTAGGAGTGTTTTAGAGTTACTGTCCATGAAAGTTATTGGCAGTATCACAGGTTTCTTGGACTTGGTTGCCTAGGAAATTTCAAACAATGCCATACAATCAGAAATACAATACAAAAAATGTGCTTGTTCCATAATACTTTTTAATTATCTTATATATAAAGTTCAATTCTGTATGATTGTAAAATGTTTGTAATCGCAGATATATTATTTTTTTATTTGCAATTAAAACAATTAACATCAAACATATATGTGGTGACATATTTACATAGTATAATATTCAATACATAATTGATTTGCATTGATGTCATTACAATTTGTACATTAGTAAATACAAGTGAAAAGGAAAAAACATCCGTGTCAAGTAAATCTAAACAATATAAGAATTTAATAGACCCCATTCTTATAGTGTTAAATGTCTAAAGTGTTTATAGTCTAAATTTATAATTTAAAACATTAATATTGAAGACACTTTAAAACAATTAACATTTTTCATACTTAAAATATTAATTTTAACATATTTATTAAACGAAATTAAATAAAAAATCATCTTTTACACAAATTCTAATTATGTCTGTAAATTATTTACATTTTGTCATTTAGCACTCATTACTTCCCTTGATAAATTAGGAACGCAAAATTACTCCCCTTTATAAAAACCATACCATCAGGAGGAAAAAAAATTTACCTTTTAAAACTTTGTTTTGGTGTTGGGAAAAACAATTTACATAATTAGCATGGATTGATCAAGTGAAATGTGGTAGGTATTTTAAATACTGCCTTTTATTTATTTTATACATTGAAAGTTTTTTTCTTATCATTTTTAATCAAAGAGAGTTGAAGTAACTAAAGACATCTTTATTCAGGAACAAGAATTACCGCAGTTTTTATTTGTGTCTATTTTTTTTGCGCGTTCGTTTTGTCTGTCCTTTTTTTGTGCACGAAGGGGAATTTTTTTTTAAGCAGACGTTTTTAACAGTACATTTAGCAGTATATTAAGTTTTACTACCGAAGAAACAATTGGATAAGAAAGTTTACTTTGGTCTTTAAGTGAATCAAATCCGGGCGTCCTCCAGCGCACAGACAGGGTGCTATTTCAAGCCCTGGGCTTTCCCGCGTTCGCTTTGGCGCCTAAGTTCGTTTAAGTGAGTGCAAAAGACTATGAATAAGTTGGGGTACTTTAGTCGTTTACTAAGCTGAAACAGGTGGTTCCACCGGCACCCTAGCATAGTGCGTTTTGGCAATCATGTACAATACTGTTGTGTTCCTCCCCTCCCCACGTACATTTGGTATTACAGTAACTGTTGTTTTTAAAACAGCCCATTAAGTAACAGTTGTATGAAGACAGTTAATTATGTAACAGTTGTTTTTAAGACAGTTCATTAAGTAACAGAAATTTCCAGATAAAAACAAGTTCCATGTTTGTCAAAATATTTTACCTGTAGTTCTAACCAGCTAGGGGGTTGGTTTCTAGCCCCGTTAGCAAACGTCCTTCTCAGGTGATCCTCGCAGTATGGAGCATAGCCTGGTGGACCCTCTCTAATGAAATTAAGCAGGTAAGGTCGCAGCTGTTGCAGAGAAAAAAATTCAATGTTCCAATGGTTGGTAAACTTTAACAAAAGGCTGATGTGTTTTAAAAAAGATATAGAAAATGTAAATAAAAATTTTTTTTAACACAATGTGGATGTAGTTTAAACTAGTTTGAGGATGTTTTTTTATATTCATCTGTGGCTTGCTAAATGCTTGTACATAAAAAAACAACTAATTTTTGCACCATTCAACATCAAATTGTATCTGATATATTTGATCAAGGTATAATAATCAAAGCAAGATTAATATTTAATATAATTAAAATAAACCGGGAGTGATCTCCCCTAAACTTTCTCGAATATTCTAATATAACACTATGGGGGATGGCAACTCGGGATATAGATCTAGACTTCTAGACATAATTTTTAATCCATTTTAATTACTCAAATTTTTAAAAATAGAATATAATCTAGTAGAAAAAAGAAATGCACACCAAGTGAACGCTAAATAAAGATGTGCATAATAGTGCGCAATCTTATTAATACTTTATAAATTTACATGCGTTTTTTGAGAAATCGGAAATAGCGTAAAAAAGTACTTCCGGTCAACGGAAATTACTCAAAATTTGACAGAAGGTAGAGAATTAGATCTTTTACTTACATATCAAATTTCATTTATCTATCTGAAATAGTACTCAAGTTATAGGCTTTTGAAAAATTCAAAGTAGAAAAAGTACCACTTCCGGTTATCGGAAATTGCTCAAAAGTTGATACGGATCTACGATTTTGATAAAATACTTATATATGAAATTTCATCAACCTAGCTGTAACGGTACTCAAGTTATCGTGTTTACACACGGACACACAGACAGACAGACACACAGACAGACACACAGACATACGGACAAGATTGCAAAATTATGTTTTTCCGTATCAGTGAGGTGTAAAATGTCAAGATTTGTAAAAATCTCGATTTTTTTTTTTTGCACGATTACAAGACTTTATACTTCGTATATACGAGAAAGTAAAAAAGTAGATTATGTATAGGCTGCTGGTATTAGTTATCAAGTTTAATAGTAGGTCGAGTATTTTTATTAGGTTGTGTTGATGTATTTCTGCTGTATTGGCTGTTGTCATAAATCACAGTGTGATGGATGTGTTAACTACCTTGTCAGAAGGCGGGAAGCAGCAGACACACAGGCACAGGAGTATCCAGCCCCTGGCGTGAGAGCTGTTGGAATTGTTATTGGTCAGCTGTTTGCAGATCTGGCAGTAGATCTCATCTCTGGGAAAAGGGAATTTAGAGTTACCTACCCATAGATTTGTTACCTACCTTTAAATTATTTTAATAATTGTTTTTCAAAGATCAGGATATAAACATGGTATTTTAACAGCTTCATAATGTGAATTAATTTCTTCATAAAAAGTGTAAAAACAGTCAAAAAAGCATAATTAACATAATCTAGTTTTAGAGAGGCAAAATCAGAAAATTTACAGAGTCTTTCCTTCTTTATTAGTTTGTCAATGCCAACAATTAAAATGAATTTATTATTGTAATCCCAGCATCTTTAAGATATGTGAATACTTGCCAACATATGCAGAAATTTAAAAAAAGCATGTTTGATTCACAATATTGAAATTAACGTGTGAATGCATCAACCATTTAATTTCTGATGCTGGGAAATTAAGACTGACAAAGCACCAAGCATTAGATCCCATATGGGGGGAAATGCATTGTCAAATTGTACCAACCTCAGTTCTGGTCTGAGAATGCCATGGCCTATGATGAAGTGCAGTTTTTCCAAGTTTGACATGGGCCTGTCCTCAAGCAGGGCATTGCCCCCAGTGGTGGGTCCACTCTCATAGCCATGCTGCAGGCGGTGAGCGACATCCTCTGTGATCTTTGACCTCTTTTTCAATGTCAGGGACACAATCTTTTTCCTGGTTGATTTCTTGGCAGGGTTTCGAGCATATGGAATATTTGTTGCTTCTTTTTCCTGAAACATTCAAGTTTATTAAAATGTTGCAAAAAAAAAAAAAAATCAGGATTTAAAAAGTTCAGATTTATTTTATTTTAAGTGTGATAAAAAATATTGTATCAAATAAAGAAAAAACTAAAATATTTTTTAAAATTGAACCAAAACTTAAGGCTTAAGCAAAAATACTCTAAGTTTAAAATAAATGTTGCATTGAAATAAGATTTAGGATTTATAATATAAATTACATCTTTTGGAAATATTGCTAAAAATTAAGGATTTTAAAAAATCGCATTCAACAAAAACAGCATTAACTTTTTAAGCTTTAATGCCAAAAATTTAAAATGAAATAAATCTTAGTTTCAAACTATTTATAATATGTCAAAACAATTTTAAAATGTTAGAAATTTTACCATCTCCTCCCCCATCCTCATAGCCTCCTCCAGATCCTTCTTGTTAAACTTGCGACCAAGTGTTGAGTAGATTTTTGTCATGACAGGTGTGCTGTCCTGTAACAACAGATTTGGTTGGGTTCAATATCCCTAATGTAAGGTCACAGAAAAAAGTAATTCTACTTTCTACTAATTAATTATTGAGTTGGTTTCCATATCTCTAATTTAAGGTCACAGTTCTTAGATGCCAAGTTAACATTTCAAGTAAAAGAAAATTTTTGTTTACCTTGGCCTCTGTCATTGACGTGTGGTACCTGGGCTCAGGTAGGTCAGACATGAAGCGGAGAATTACAATCCACACAGCCAGGGCGGCCTGGAAAACAGTCATATCATACATCACACAGCATTCAGGTAGATAACAGACAACAACGTTGTATATAATTATTCATGTAAGTGTCATTTTTTATGTCATTTTTTATGGATCAAATGGGATTTAGTTAGGTAATAAACAACAGCATAAAGAAAAAATTCCATTAATTGTCATTCCAAACAACTACAAAATATAATATATTCTTGGTTTTCTACCATTTATAAAAATAATCAAACAGGTGGATAATGTCATAAATGTAGATTGACTATACACTAATAAATTTATTTGTAAAGCTTCTTTAAAAAAATTAATTTAAAAAAATCAGAAATATCTGGATACCTAACTGGTAAGTCAACTATAAGTTTATTTTATAAAAATATAAAAACAGAACTATCTGGCAATTTACAGTTATCCCTTTCAATGGACAGCTGCAATATTGTTAACTGTAAAGCTTATTTTATAAAAATGTTAAAAAAAACAGAACTATCTGACCACGTACCAGTTGATCCCCTTCACTGGCCAGCTGTAGCAGAGGCTGCCTGAGGGCCTTGCGTATGTGCGTATGTGTGGCGTTGCCCTGGAAGTACATGGCAGCAAACTTGGAGAACTTGAACTCCCTGACGTCCTCCCTAGCGTTATCCACTGTGTACTGCATCCTCTCCAGTCCGTCATCAATGTAGCCATTGGTGTCATGGACACTAGAGTCCAGGTCCTGTGAGAAAAGTGTTTCAGTAACATTGTCAATGTGGTTGCGTATGTGGCTGATGTGTGTGTGGCTGACGGTGTGGCTCACATTAGTGGGGATGATATTTAAGTCCAAGGACTGTAACATAAGTATTTTAGCAACATCGTCGATGGGGCTATTTTGAGTGAGTAAAATTAAGATCTATCCTACAACAAATTTTCACTTCAGGATTTACAACAATCTTGTTTATATTTCAGCAACAACACATTTTGTAGATTTGATTACTGCTTTTATTATTACCCCAAATGTCAGTATTGATAAATTGAAAGACAACAAGATTTAGACTTAATACTGTGTTAATTGAGTTGGCACAATAATCTCAATATTAATTAGCGAGCAAACATTTAGGGTGTTTAAAAGTGTAAGACCACCCCCCCTATTGACCAATAAGACTGACCCGAAATACTTCTGGGGCTTGATTGGATCTGTTCTGTCCTGTGTCTGTAAAACTGAACAACTCTTCCACCTGGTAAGGGAAAAAAAAGAATTCAATTCAAAAAGTCACAAAACAAGTCACAAAAATAAGTCACCAAAATAAGTCACCATAACAAGTCGCTAAAAAAAAATCACTTTATTAACAAAAAAAAAAAACAGTGAAAAGAAAATGTATAACGTAAATAAATGCTAGCAGTAAAATCTACTAAAACTATAAGAAATAAAATCATACATACAAAATGTATTATAATTAATTAGAAACTTAGAATATTAAAACAGTAATCAGTAGTATATAACTACAAGACAGTACTAATTTCGAAAAATGATTTTTTTCTATAAACAGAACTACGAATATTATGTTTGCAGAACTTCTAAGAAAGGATATGAAGTGAACATATCATTTAAGAGCTGTGTAAGAAAATATAATGATACTATAATGATAATATACTATTATTAAATGTAAATCTTTTGTCCATTTTTTAATGGAAAGTTGAAGTTCAGTGACCTCACAAATAAACCAGCGACAGTGAAACAAATTTACGAACACACATCAAAGAATTCCTTGGATTTCATCCGGATTTTTTGTTTTTCAGAGCACCAGAAATGATAAAAGCACAGAAGTGGAGATTTAACATTGTGATTGCTATTTATACTCTGTCATTATGTGCCTCTTTTAAAATTTAAAGGCCAAAGGAATAAATACTAATCATAAGAGAACTTAAAATGGTGTGAAAAAAAAGAAATGCATGCAGTTTAACACTTGGGTATATAGTACAAAGACTGTCAGTATGATATTTCAGTAATTCAGGCCCGTTAGTAAGATACAGGTAACAATACAAATATAAAGATATTGAGGTATACTCCTATTTATATCAACATTACACTATTACAGTGCTAGTTCTGTGTTTATAAACCTATATTGTGTATAAATTTATAACACAATTATAGATGAGAAGCATGCTGTTAATTATTGACAGCAGTGGCATAGATCATTTTTTCTATATCTTTTTTCCTTTAAAAAAGTGAGGCATCAGGAAAAGAAGTTGGGAATTTTTCTAAATCATTAGTTTTTTGCTGATAAAATCTTTTTTCCTTTAAATAATTGTTGAAAAATCAGAAAAAATGGTTGGAATTTCCTTTATCCGTCTTTAGTTCTCTGCTAGTAAAACATTTTTTCTCTTTTAATAATTAGTAAGTAGGAAATTTTTTTTTTCTCCGTCATTGATTTGTGGGTTAAAGTTCAACTTTTGAAAACTGAATCAGATGAAAATGTTTTGGATGCTGGCAGAAGAGTGGAATGAAAAGCTAACAAAATAAGAAAGAAAAGGGTTTTAGAATATTTTTAGCACAGCTCTGATAAAATTACAAGTGGTTAATTCTGCTGTTATCATTGCAGTTACGTGATTGAGTAGTTTTTCTGCATTCATTGTAATTGTATAGCATACAATTAAGCAATAACTAAACTGGGATAAGCAATTATGTGAGTAATCACTTAAAAAAAACTCTTATGGCGTTTAGTTTTATTGCTGTAAAATTACTTTCAAGGTACCATTGCAGAAAGTAGAAAACTATTATTAAAGAGTGAATATTGAAGCATTAAACATTGTCACAATTGTGAGTTACCATTGGATAAAATAACGGGCAGATAACTCTACTCCCAGAACTACATAAAACAACGAATATAAATAACCCAATAAAGACAAACAACCTTTAAAATAGTCTCAAATTATTTTAAATCCAAATCTAGGCTTCAAAAATAAAAAAAATTACTATTGAACCACCAGAGTACCAATTTGTTATACTGATTTTTTTAAATCAGTAATCAAAAACTTATATTCAAAAATTAGTAGGAACTTGAAAAAATAATTTTCCATTACAAACAAGCAAAGGAAAAAGAACTGACCACAAGAAAGTTGTTAATTTAATGTTAGTTTGCTTTAAAGTAATGTTTAAGTTTTCTTTGCATATTGTGGTCAGTTTAAATTTTCTTTGCATGTTTAGAAAAAGTAATAAACTAAAAAAACATTTAATAAAAAAACAACCAAAAACAAAATTTCAAAAGTTTACAACATACATTTTTCCAAAAAAATTATAAAATACCTAGCACCTGTAAATACAAATTTCTTATTCAAAGTAACTGATACACATTTTTTTATGAGTATAGATACACAACACTTGTCCAAATAACCTCTATACCAATATATCATAATAGTACAACAAAAATATGAACTTTTGGGGCGAGATAGCTTTGCATAGGCTGTTCATGTAATATAGATCTATGGCAGTAAAAATGGGTGGGGAAGGGTAGCAAAAGTCTTACCATGCCATCATAATCAACCTCCTACAAACAAAATGAAGAACAGAAAAAAAAGGCAAGTGAAAATAAATTAAAACAAAAAAAATTCTATCCACTGATAAATTGTAATATAAAAAAAAACATTTTTAAAGTAGTTAAAAAATTTCAACTAAGTAAAATGCAAAACTACACTACACAACTAAAAAATTTAGACAAAAAAAAATCTGTTTTAGGTTGTTAAATCAATAGTAAGCCTAATTGTTTAGTTAAAAAATTGCTTTTAAGCAAACTACACACAAAAATTATTTTTATGAAACAAATTATATAATTTAAACAGGCAAGAAAAGCTTTCATTTGTGAAGTTAAAATTTTAATTAAAATGTTCAATTCTTAATTTGTGAGAATATTTGATATTTTTAAGGCTATAAAATTTAATTTAAAAAGAAACTACTTAAAAAATTTGATTTACAGAAACTATTTAACTGTTAAAAGAAACATGCATGGGGTTTTTGTTTTTTAAATTTTTATTTTATTTTATTTTAAACATGCAAACAAAATATCAGAAAACAAAGTTTTAAAAAAATTAGTAAGTTAATTACTAAAATCTACTTTTGCAGTTTTTGCCTTTTTTAGGAGGAAATGTTTTTTGTATACTTAACAATACAGGCAAAAAAGTTATCTGAACCTATAGATTTAATCCTGTTTGTAGTAGATACTCTCATTCCAAGCTGATAGAAACACCAGCAAAATAGCTCAGCCAAGCAAAAGATTGAGAAGTAATTACAAGATGCATCCAACAGCTGTTAGAAGAGTTAGGCTGTACGTGAAATGGACCTACCAGTTTAGAATCATTGACTGTGTCATTGAGGCGCCGTTCAGCCTCCTCAAACTGCTTGCTCTTCTGCATGGCCCCCATCTTGATTTGCTGTTCTCTTTCCACAGCCTCCCTCTCAATAGCCAGTAGCCTTTCCTGCATTGTAAAGATGCCAGAAATATTACATCGTTTTTAAGCTTCAAATCAGAAATTTGCTGTATTTTATATAACTAGAGAAAAATTAGTTTTACTTTATAATAAACTAAAAAGGGAACTTTTTCACAAGGCCCTTTTTATTCCTATTCTATCAAAGTTAAGTTATGATCACCTTTCATTTCTTTAGTATAGATATAACATAAACCTAGTATAAACGATGCAAGTAGATGCAAATATAGGTAAAATCTTTAAGAATTTTTAGAACAATCACATTTCATCACTTTACTTACAATATACAAATAACATTATTTTGTAAAAGTTAATAGTTATCTCTCATTAAATATATTTTTGAAAACATTTTTAAGCCTGAAATTTTTTTTTTAGAAGGAAATAAATTAAAACTCCATTACCACTGTAAGAAGGTGATTATTTTCCTACATAATTAAGACAATATAAATGGTTGCCAATTAAGTGATTACATTCCTAACTAATTAAATGGTTTCCAATTAATACCTGGTGATGTCTTTCAGCTTCCTCTTTGGCTTTCTTTGCATTCATCTTCTTCTTCAAGTCTGCTTCTTCCAGCATCCTCAGTCTCTCTGCTTCCAGCTTCATCTCATGCTGAATCAGACAATAGGTTACATCACACCAGGCTTACTACATTGGGTTAACTGATTCTTCATAGTTCACCCCCATATCACACCAGGCTAACTAAAGTAAACCCAGCTATGAAGAGCACCCAACATGTTTGATAATTTCATTAAGCCAGAAAATATTTTTACAACTGAAAATCCAATCTAAAGACGCCCCAACTTTTGAGCAATACTCAGCCCTAACTAGTAACTGTCATATGACCTAGAGTAAACCAGTTTGATACTTCCATTCAGCCAGAAAATGCTTCAACAGTTGATACCTCAATCTTGAGACGCCTCAACTTCTTCTGAGCAATGATGGTCCTGACAGAGGCCTGAATCTGAGTAATTGCTATCATTCTTTTCTGTACCCACTGCCTCACTAGATACCCTCGGCAATATCGCTGTAAAACAAAATTTCAAGTTCAAGAAGATTAGCCAAGTTTTAATAGTAGCACTAAATAAATGAATTTTATATAATGAAACAAATTCTTTACAGTAAGACTTTAAATTTAATTTAACTAAAGATTTTTTCCCCAAAAAAGCACACCTATTTACTTTGAATTGCTATGTTCTTAACTTTATTGAATTACTGTTTAATAATCTAACAAACTCAACTTAACAAAAATTACCTAGAGTTAATAAACCATATTGATAATCTATATACTAACAAAACTTCATGAAAAAAAGACACAAAAAAAAGTCCTTGTAATTACATTAAATAGTTGAAAATATAAATGAACTTGTGAAAATTGTTTATGAAGTATATTAAATAATTGAAATGAAATGACTAAAAAAATAAAAGCCTTTAAGAAATGTACTGATCAAAAAATAAAAGTCATTATGAAATGTACTGACCTGTAGATTTTGTGCCCAGCCTCTGATAACATTGAACCTGGCAGTCAGAATTCTTGACCGGATCATAGCTTGCAGGCGCATGTACCCTTGCCTCATCTACAGGAGAACAACAATAGTTTTATTACTCACAGTGGCTACACCATGGTCAACAGATCAACAATAGTTTTATTACTCACAGTGGCTACACCATGGTCAACAGAACAACAATAGTTTTATTACTCACAGTGGCTACACCATGGTCAACAGATCAACAATAGTTTTATTACTCACAGTGGCTACACCATGGCCCTAAAGGTATTTTAACATTCCACTACAATAACAAGTAGCAATAACTTATCAAAACTTGTTTTTAAGGTACACATCAGGATCTCACCACTAAAAATCTCTTTCTGTCATGGTAGAACTACCATTTTCTAAAGGTACACAGTAGGACATCACCATTCACCACTAGAAATCTCTTTCTGTCCCCATTTTTTTAAGGTACACATCTGACCACTTACCACTAAAAATCTCTTTCTGTCCTGGTAGGCTCTAATGGTGGACTGGACGGTGACGATACACTTTCTCATCTTCAGGAAACGCCTTCTGTAATGCCATGACCTGACCATCTTTTGGATGATTAAAATCTTCTTTGTTAGAGTAATCTCTCTTTGTTGTTCTAGATAGGCATCTTGGGCGTCCTAAAATTGAAAAATAAATAATTTCTTTAAAAATAAAAACAAACTACAAACAATCTTAAGTAAAAAATTGTTTTGAAAGGTAATAGCAAATACTTGTAGCTGTCAATGTAAAAAATATCTTGTTATCCTTTAAGAAATTTGAATACAATCTAATAATTGCACGACACTTGTTTTCACAAATGAACAAAACTAAGTCTCGGAAAAAGCAAAGATTTAGAAAGAAAGTATTTATACAGCTTTGAAATACATTTAAAAAATGTTATTTACAATTCCTTAAACATAAGCTGTATATTTTTAATTAATAAAGCATAAAATTTAAAGCTTGACCTTTGAAAAGATGAAAACTATTTATTTGATTTATATGAATGATTTGTAATTGCATGTAGCATTGGTTAAATACTTTTTTTTATTATAGAAAATATGTAGATGAGCTTAGGTAAGTGAAGAGTGAGTGATTTGTAATTGCACATAGATGATCTTAGGTAAAAGAAGTGTTTACAATGATTATTTTCTCTCCACATATTAGTCACAAAACCTACCTTGAGAAATACTTTTGACTTGCCAAGTTGGTAGTCAGCATTGGTCAGTACAGCCTTACAGATCCTGGCAGAGGCAGACTTACAGTCCTCCTTGTGGGAGGGCCCAATGCCTTCCACCAGCAGCCTGTACCTGTCCACAAACTCAGCAAAATGATGGCGGATGGGGTACCCAGCACGGCGGATCCTGATGGTTTCCATCATGCCAGAGTACCTCAGCTGCTTGCAGCACAGTTCCCTGTCAAACAGCTGAAAGTGGAATTGGTGAATGGTTGAAATCCTCAAATGGTTCAAACTTCTCATACTGATATTGGTATATGGTTCAAATTTCTCACACTTATTGGTAAATGGTTCAAATTCTCTAACTGTATATGGTAAATGGTTCAAATTATCATACAGTATTTTGTAAATGATTCAAATGTCTCAAACTGTATTTGATAAATGGTTCAAAAGTCTCATACTGTATTTGGTAAATGGTATACAATTCTCAAACTGTATTTAGTAAATGATTCAAACGGCTAATACTGTATTTGGTAAAAGGTTCAAAATTCTGTATTTAAGTTTTTAAAATATTTGGGATTATATTTGTGAAATTGATTCAAACAGGGGATATATTTTAAAAATATTGTTAAATCAAATATTTATTATTATCTAATAAATGTGTTTATATTTATGAAATAGTTAAATAAACTATAATATTTCACCGATAAATGTGAGCAGAAAATGGTAAAGACTACTTTTTCTAAACTAGGCTAATTTGAAGAACTCTAACATAACCACAGATTAGTGATGACTTACCAAAGGCTTCTTGTACTCGTTAGGTTTGATACAACGCACAAAGAAAGGCTGGCAGGTACTTAGTGTGGACATGAGCTGCTCTAGAGACTTTTTAAACTGCGAGGCCAGGGTTGGCGTCTTCTTTCTTGTGTCAGTACCCTGTGGTCAGAGAGGCAGAAAAGCTTCATCAAGTGGCAGAAATGAATTAGAACAGCTTTGACAAGTGACAGAAATTATTAGTAATTTGCTTTGTGGAAAAATGACTATAATAAGATATATGTTTAAGGCTACGTTTTTCAGTAAAATTTCATCATGAACATACCATTGTGATGTCTGAGTTGAAGAGGGTGTTGATAAACTTGCTCTTGGAGGCTTGAATTAATTGCACCAAATCAGCACTGAAGGTGTCTCTGTTTTTCTCCAGGAAACCTTAAAAAAATGAAATAATTTTCTTATATAAATAACTGTTGATAGGAAATAAAATCAAATCATATTCTATGAAACTCTTTGAAAGCATTTAATAAAAAATAATTCATAATATTGATAATTTATAAAACAAAATAATAACTTGATAGTAAATCAAATCAAATCATATTCTATGAAACAAAATAATTGTCTTATATAAATAACTGTTGATAGCAAATAAAATAAAATCATATTCTATGAAACTTTGAAAGTGTTAAATAAAAAAACAGTTCATTATATTAATAATTTATAAAACTGATATTCGATGTTTTTATTTTGTAACAGTAAAAAAAAATATTTTTATTCATGAGATGGATATTGACAAAGACAGAACATACCCTTGCAGTCGTAGAACACAATGCCAGCAAAATGTTGCAGGCCAAACGTCTGGTTGACGGCAGCCTTTGGCTTCAGGTAGTTAGCGTTACTGGAGTGGTATTGGTGGAGTTTGTTGAGTAAACTTTCATCTGTGCCCTAACATACAACAATAGAGTTAAATGTTGAGTAAACTTTCATCTGTGCCCTAAACATACAACAATAGTTAAATGTTGAGTAAACTTTCATCTGTGCCCTAAACATACAACAATAGAGTTAAATGTTGAGTAAACTTTCATCTGTGCCCTAAACATACAACAATAGAGTTAAATGTTGAGTAAACTTTCATCTGTGCCCTAAACATACAACAATAGAGTTACATGTTGAGTAAACTTTCATCTGTGCCCTAAACATACAACAATAGAGTTAAATGTTGAGTAGACTTTCATCTGTGCCCTAAACATACAACAATAGAGTTACATGTTGAGTGGACTTTCAACATACAACAATATAATTAAATGTTGAGTAGAATTTCCTTTGTACCCTAAGTACACAATAATTGAAATATGTTGAGTTAACCTTCAACAGAAACAAATTTAGTAAACCTATTTAAACCTTAAGAACACAAAAACAGTAACTTGTTTTGTGAACTTGTATCTGTGCCCTAAGTATACAACAATAGAAACAAATGTTCAGTAAACTTTCATTCATGCCTTAAGCATACAAAAATAAGAACAAGTGTTTTAAGTTAACTTTTAGTTACATCTTAAATGGACAGCAATTAGAGCATGTTTACAAGTTCAAAGTTAGATTTTCTTGCATTGTCATTGTATGTATGTGCTTACGTGCAAAGTTTTCAAAAAAATGACTCCTGCAGAAATGGGTGAAAATTGAGTTACCTAATTTGACCACAAACTGAAGCCAACAGGGATGTCTTGGGAGACGGCAAAATTAATAGCCGGAGATCGGATGAAATGGAAGGAACTAAGTCAAGTAAGTAAATTTGACCAATAACATACAAATACTAACACACAGAAGACTTGGGTCAAAATTGAGTTACCTAAATTGACCACTAACATATAAATACTATCACACAGAAGAAATGGGTCAAAAGTGAGTTACTTTGACCTTTGACACACAAACACAACTTAAGAAAACTGTAAAATAAGAAGAGCCGGTGCTGACTTTTGACACACAAACACAACTTAAGAAAACTGAGTACAACCAGAAGAGCCAGTGCTGACCTTGGGAAACTTGCTCTCCTCATCAATCAGAGCCAGCATGTTCATTGGTTTGGCAGCGATGAGGTCCAGGGCGTCCTGGTTGTCCACAAACTCTATGTGCTGCCAACTGATGCCCTCTAGGTTGTACTCAGCCTGCTCCAGCTTAAAGATGTGGCGCACAAAAAACTGCTGCAGGTTCTCGTTGGCGTAGTTGATGCACAGTTGTTCAAAGCTGGGGGGAAAAGGTAAGTTGATACAGTTGTTCAAAGCTAGGGGGGGGGGGGGGGGAATGGTAAGTTGATACAGTTGTTTTAAGCTGGGTGGAAAAGGTAAGTTGATACAGTTGTTCAAAGCTGGGAGGGAAAAGGTAAGTTGATATAGATGCTGAGAGGTAGTGAACAAAGGTAAGTTGATACAGTTGTTCAAAGCGGGGGGGGGGGGGGGGGGGGGGGGGGAAGAGAAAAAAAGTAAATTATTCCATATGTTCGAGGTGGGGTAAAAGAAAGGTAAGTTGATATTGTTGTTGAGAGGTGGAAGAGGGGGGGGGGGGGGAAGAAAAATTATTCCATGTTAGGGGTGGGGTGGAAGATAGGTAAGTTAAATATGTTAAATCTGGTGAATGTTAAGTTTTGTAATGAAAGATCTACAAATGTAAACTTTAGACACCAGGTCACCTGAGTAATTTATAACCAGTAAACTATAAAATTGCTTGCCAGGTACCCATTTCAGCTGGGTGAACTGTACAGTTACACTTAGAGTTCCAACATCATGTGCATATTAGTTCTAGACCAAGTAAGGTTCTAAAAGACAAAATATTTTATGCTGCATACAAGCTAAGCAGAAGACCAGTATAAAAGCATAAATCACATTTCTTAGAGGTAATGTGTTTTTTAGATGTCTCTGGAACAAAATGTCTGAAAGGAACCCTGGCCTCTGTAATAATGTCATATACAAATTAGCAACAACTCGTTTAATTAACTGGATAATTAATATTTTTAAAAAAGCATAAAAACCTGTTTTTGTCAAAATTTTCAAATCCAAAAATATCCAAGACTCCAATAGACTTGCGATACTGTCCCCCTTTTGGTTTGTAAATGGCTGCATTGATTTTATCCACAATCCAGATGAACATCCGGCCGTAAATTCCCTTGACGAATGCATCCCTGACATCCAGCGACTGCTCCTTGTTCATGGTGTAGGTGACACTTTCACCCTTGGCGAAGATGGTCTTAGTGGTCAGTGAGTCCACCAAGGCTTGGGCATTCACCTGAAAATTTTTAGACAATAATTAGGGCTTGTCATATTGTCAATAATTATACAAATTTACAGTCCACAAAATCTGCTCAGGCTATAGCTCTACAAATGTACATAGTCCTCAAAATATAGTCAGCCTATAGTTTTACAAATGTATAGTCTACAAAATATGGGTCCTTAAATTAGGCTTGGTCTATAATTTTACAAATTTATAGCCCACAAAATATGGTCAGCCTATGGTTATACAAATGTACAGTCCATAAAATATCAAATGAATGAGTCCACAAATTTATTTTACACCGTAAATAATTTAAAGCTGGGCAACTTAATATTACACAATGTATGAGGGAAGTTAACCATCCATGGTCTGAAATGACCATCAATATAGCCCAGATGTTAATTTTCAGATCAAATTGAAAAAAAAAAACAACCCAAAAAAACAAAAGAGAAGCAGATCACATGTGGTTCTAAATGTAGAAGCCACAATGAATCCATGCAGTGTGCACGGGAGCTAATATTCTGAACAGAGAGTTATCTTTTATAAGCCAATGAAAGGTAATGGCAATCCAAAGTGGCAAGTGAAAATGAACAGTTTGGTCACAACTTACCTCCAAGTGTCTGGCAATTTTATTGATGTAAGAAATGTCTTGGATTTCAGTGGCTGCCATGTTGTCCAGCTCAATTTCTAAAGGTTTAGGTAGAAAAAAAAATCTTTAAAAGATCATGTTGTATATAAAACTAAAATATTTATTTTTCCTAGGAATGTTACTAGTTTTAAAACATTATAATTTTAAAAAACTTTCTGTAAACATTTAAAAAAAAAAGAACTCAAAACCTTTTAGTCTTTATGGAAATATTAATAATAGTTTTTAAAATTTAAATACATCAATAGATTGTTTAAAATGATTAATTTCATATTTTGGGGACGCTATTTTAAATAGATTTTGTACAAGTCCAGTAGCATTCTATAACCTTTACATATATTGACATACTGACCATTGTATTTGACATTGCCCAGATTAAGCAAGGCAGATAAAATCTTCAAAATCTCCCAGATATCTGTGTCATTGAACATGAGCACCTTCATGGCTGATCTAATATCTGAGAAATCTTTTTTGTCATCCCTGCCATCGCACACAATACTTCCACCCTGATCAGAAACAAGGAAAATATGGATTAATTGACCATGATTTACACAAAAATATGATTTAAAGTACTTAGATAGACTAAAATGCGATTGAAAGAAAATTTGATTTTCTACATTGATAGATACAAAAATGTGATTCAAAATTTTTTTCTACAATGATAGACATCAAAATCTGACTTAAAGCAAAGAATTAATGGCATACAAGTTTATGATACAAAGTAGATCATATATAGCAACTGATATAAAATGCGTTTCAAACATGATGATAAACACACTAAACTGCCATTTCAATCTTCTATATTCTCTAATGCAAAAGCATGTTTTACTATTAAGCAATGAAAGGTGTGGTTGAATGGTAGAGCTAGTGACTGCTAACCCAAAAGTCTCGAGTTCAGATCCTGGGCTAAAGATGCAGTACATTCCTGAGTCCACTCAGTTATGATGGGTACCTGACTCGCATTTAAAAAAACTAGGGCAGCTGGGCATAGTGCTGACCTTAATATTACTTGTATGGGGAGGTAGTTAAAACATGAATTTTACTTTATCTGCCCCATGTGTCTTGGGAACAAACAGGAAAAGATGATGCTGAATGACAAGTTACACTCATTGCCTTTAAAATCAAAGTGAAATGGTCACCTGTATCAAGTACTCATAGCTTGTAGCACCCTGTAGTTCCAACTTTGCCTTCTCTTCAGCAGTCATACCTGCCAGCATGCAGTAGAAAATGTGGTAGTTCCTCTCATCATGCATCTGGCTGACAATACGAGACTTCTCAAGCAGGTACTGCTCTATCCTGGCCCCTTCAATCACACCTTTCTCGTTGAAATGGATGTCGATGTATTTACCAAAACGACTTGAGTTGTCGTTCCTGATTGTCTTGGCATTACCAAAAGCTGAGGAGAAAAGGCATTACGATTTTTTAAAATGCATAGTTTAGGGTTGACATGGGCCAGTATATTTGTGATATAACATCACAACACAGGGATAAACTAATATACAACTAACAGACTGACAAAACTGAACACAAAAAAGCTTAAGCAGAAATTACAAATTGCTGAAACAATGAGAACGTTTATAGCTAGTTTTCTTTTGTGGAGGGGAGCATTTTTAAAAAATGGATAAAATGTAGATGTTGCAAGTTAAAACAAATGAATTATTAGAACTTGACAAACCTTCCATAATGGGGTTAGCCTCTAAAATCTGCTGCTCTATCCACGAATGCTGCCCTGAGACTGCAGCCAAGAACTGTAGTATAAGTTTGGTACTTTCTGTTTTACCTGCGCCTGACTCTCCACTGGTGGGAAACAGAAAAAAATTATTTTGATTTTATTTTAGCAGCAAAACAGGGATACAAGTGTATAGAAAATCATTTTTACATAATAAAGCGACATTCCAGCAAAAGAACTGTTACAACCATTATTACTTAACAGACAAACAAAAGGGGAATAACCAATAGTTCTATGGGCTACGTAGAGAAGACAAAAAAGTAAAGATATCTTTTTGAAACTCAGTCCGTAGGACAGATGGAGTAGAGTCCAACTGTTTAATTATTGACCATTGTCCTGCCACTGTTACTTTCTCTAACTTAAGTCAGGTACCCATTAAAGCTGGGTGAATTCAGGGATAGGAAACAAACTCAGACTTTTGGGTTGACTACGCTTACTACTGCCTAAACCTACATTTACTGCACTTATCCACAGCAATTATATATTGTTATTCCTAGTGACATTCAAAACAAACATCCATTTCATTTTTCAATGAGATCCCTCTCAGGTTTAAAAAAGTTATATAAAATTCTGACTATTTAAACAATTTAAAGTCTATACAAAAGCCATTAATTTAAACAATAACGCAGCATCAATCACTGTTGGACTGTAGTGGTACTTAAGTAAGAATCAATACTGTCGATGGTACAACAGTATTCTGCTCAACACTCAAACAGTGAGGGAATAGATTTGTCCATTAAACATTGATTGATTTATCCATTGAGTGGAAACTCTTTCAAGCAGGTATTGTCAAGATGATGAAGAGTTACACTGAACTAAACACAGCTAGTGATGGTTAGTTGAGTCTTTTAATGTACTTGAAGGAAATTGGTTAAATTATACTAATTAAAAATTAAAGGGCATCATTTATATCACTGGCTAAATTAAAAACTGTCTGTAGATTAGTACAGGTTTTTTTTTTTCATTTACTTAGAAGTTTTGCTTATTAAATTCTGTCAAATATAACATTGTACTCACAATTTAAAAAAAAAATTACCATTAAAAAAAATTAAAATGTCAGCTCAGAAAAACAAAAAAAAATTAATTTAAAAGATTGAATAAACCACAAACAGTGTGTACAATTATTTTTGACAAAATGGAGGTTAACCACAGGAAACTAAATCAAATACATGTAGTCATTTTCCATCAGACTGTCTCAAAAATTTGTTTTGTTTTTAAACTTTTGCAAAATTTGCTTTAAGAAAAAAAACAGCTGATAATTTGTTGTAGAACAGCTTCCTAGAACAAGAAAAATAAACTAGATCTCATTTGTTCATTGAGTAAACAGAAAAGGAATAGTTTAAAACTCACTTCCCCATCTAGTCAACTACTCATGCCATTTAGAAGGTGAGTAAAAAAAAATTACCTGATGATGACACACTGGTCATGCTGGTACCTCTTCATACTGCCATACGCATTGTCAGCAATGGCAAAGATGTGGGGAGGTAACTCTCCTATCTTCTTCTCCCTGTACAGCTGGATTTGCTCCGTGGTGTAGATGTTGAGGATTTCATAAGGGTTGACTGCCACAAGGATGGACCCAGTGTAGGTCTGGGGAGAAATAGGTCAGATGGTGAGGATTTTATGGGGAGACAAGGTCAGATGGTGAGGATTTTATGGGGAGAAATAGGTCAGATGGTGAGGATTTTATAGCGAGAAATAGGTCAGATGGTGAGGATTTTATAGCAAGAAATAGGTCAGATGGTGAGGATTTTATAGCGAGAAATAGGTCAGATGGTGAGGATTTTATAGGGAGAATTAGGTCAGATGGTGAGGGTTTTATGGGGAGAATTAGGTCAGATGGTGAGGGTTTTATGGGGAGAATTAGGTCAGATGGTGAGGGTTTTATGGGGAGAATTAGGTCAGATGGTGAGGGTTTTATGGGGAGAATTAGGTCAGATGGTGAGGATTTTATAGCGAGAAATAGGTCAGATGTTGAGGATTTTATGGGGAGAATTAGGTCAGATGGTGAGGATTTTATGGGGAGAAATAGGTCAGATGTTGAGGATTTTATGGGGAGACATAGGTTAGATGTTGAGGATTTTATGGGGAGACGTAGGTTAGATGTTGAGGATTTTATGAGGAAGGGTCAGATGTTGAGGATTTCATGAGTGGATGCGGTAGAATTATAAAATGTGTTTAAGAAAATTAAAAATAAAATAACTAAAATAAAATCTCATTTTAACCCTTTCACAACCTTTGAAACAAAAACAAAATTAAATGTGAGTTTGCTTCGAAGAACACCAATCAGATGAAACTATGAATAGTATCCTCAATAATTCAAATCACAATGTGCAATATCCAACGAAGATGGCTTTTAAGAATATCCACAAGTTATCCATTCTGTGAATTTTATCCTTTTCGCAGTAGTATCCATTTGAAACAGAAACATGTTAATCCAAAAGTTGTTGAAATAATTTTATCCATGTAGAATTGTTCTTTAATTAAACAAAGTAGAGATTTTTTTAATTTGGTGATCTAACACAGTAGAATTAAGTGATTTGTTTACATCAATTTTTACTCCAGTCTTATGAAATATTGGAATTCAACATTCAGTTGTGAAGTTTAAAGTGAAGTAGACATATTTACAGACACAAAAGTTCACAAAAAATATCCTGCTCAGGAGTATTCCACCCTGGTAATTTATTTATTAGCTTTTTTCCCACCACTAGCAATGTTCTGTATTTTATAGCTAAACCTATTTTCTTCCAGGGAGTTTAAGAAACATCAAAAGTACCAAATAAATTTGATTTATTTAACTGGAAAGAATTCAGCTATTTCTAAAGGTAGTTTGAGGCAGCAACTTTGAAGCTACATCACGCCATACTGCCCTAATGTACAGAGTGTTTGGGCATGTGGATTTCTGCTTAATTAAAAGTTTTTTTAAATTATAAAATACACACACAAACATGTAAGGAACTTTAAAGCTTTGTTGTGAGCATTTTTGAAAAGTGGAATTATAATAGTCTGGCTATAAATATATAGGCATACATCCATGTATAAACATGTAAGCACATAATTATGTGTAAAAATATCATATATGCAGGCTATTTTCTTTTTCTATCAATGTATCTAAATCAGCCACCAAAATAAGCCAATCAATACCCAAGTTATAAATAACAAGATTAGCCCTATTGTAAACAGTGTCCACATGCTTAACAACAGCTGATGTGGAGCCTGTTCTAATTTTAGCTGTTGAACTCTTGCTGAGGGAAGAGAATTTATTTACTGAAAAGTGGGCAGAATGCTCTTATGGTCAAAGGTTGCAATCTGTGAATTTATTGGTTTTATTTGCTTGGCCCATTTTGTGTGCCATGTTTATAATACTGATATATTGGTTTAAGTCTTATTTTTACTATACAAGAGTTCACTTTATGTGACTACTTGACCTCCTTTTAATACATTTTGACCTACTTGCATAAATATGGTGACTACATATTATGTCTAGATTGACCTTTGACCCACTCATGTATGTGTGTTTAATTTTTGTGGTAGAGAATTTCATGTATCAACACTTTCAAAAATGGCTACAATTTACAGCTCTGGGTTTCACCTTTGACCCACATTCCAAAAATGTATATATCAATATCTGAATGTGATCTTTGACCCACTTACATAAATATGGTGGTCCATATATCGTATAAAAAGATTCCTGAGAATGCCAGATTCGTTCAGATCTCCGAGACTGATCATGTCCTCCACCCCCTCCACGGAGGTGCTGTGCATGTGGCGTAGCACCTGCGACCCATCCACCCAGTGCTCCTGTCCATCGTCGTCCAGCAGTCGTATCCGGCCAGAGTCTGAGGTGACCACTTTGGCACCCAGGGAGACAGTGAACTCCCCGGGCTTTTCTGGTTCGATCCATACGTGATCCCCCTGGGGAGAGAAATGACAATATTTAAGTCTTATGTCTGATGACATAGGATATACGTCTACAGCAATATTTAAGTCATATGTCAGATGTGATAGGTTATACGTCTACAACAATATTTAAGTCTCATGTCTAATGAAATAGGTTGTATGTCTACATCAATATTTAAGTCTCATGTCTGATGAAATAAGTTGTACGTCTACAACAATATTTAAGTCTTATGTTCTTCTGACATAAGTTTTATGTCTACAACTTTATATTTAAGTCGTATGTCTGGTGAAATAGGTTGTACATCTACAACAATATTTAAGTTTCTTGTGTGATGAAATAAGTTATACATCTACAACAATATTGAAGTCTTATGTCTAATAAAACAATATTTAAGTCTTATGTTCTTATGTCTGATGAAATAAGTTATATGTCTAGAACAATAGTGAAGTCTTCTGTCTGATGAGATAGATTTTACCACAATACAAGTCTTATGTTTCATTAAATGGGTTACAGCCAAGCATTAATATTTAAATTCTGTCTCCTTTTGTCATGAATTATGAAATAATAATGAAGTGATTTCTCAAGGGAACATACAACAGTATGTGTGTGAATTCTCTGAGCAATCACACAATATCTAACATGCAGGCAGTACAAGGGAATGCAACCTATTACTAACAGACTGTTAAGAACTACCCTCTAAAAAAATTACAGCAGAATTTTCATGATGTGAGAGATGAGGAGAAGGAAGACGGGTGTTTTAAAAATAACATTATTGTAATATCAGTGGTGTTGGTCTATGGAAATTATATAATTGGGGTGAAAAGGGGAGGGGGGGGGGGGTCCTTAAATGTTACATTTTTGTTATAATATATACACGATCCCATATATGTCTAAGGTTACACGACACCCAAGCTTGAATGTTAAAAATCTGGACCGCTGGAGTAGTCGCCCATTGATGACGTCAGGCACTGAAGGGCCGGGGAAGTGACTGATGTGACCGGACGAGGGGGTTAAGACATTCGTGGGGAGGTGAGGAGGGGGGGGGGGGTAAGGAATTCGTGTGTGGGGGGGGGGGAAGAAAGGGAAGTGTCCGCAAATTCACAATTTTTTTAGCGTTGAACAAAATACTTGATTGTCAATACTTAATTATCAGGTCTATTACTGGTTAAACGTATTCCATCACTCCTGAATAAAACCTACACATCAGGTAACTAATAGACCGGCGACTTTAAACAGCAGAATAAGATATCGCGAATGGGGCTCTAGACCTTTGTCTAACACGCAGAGATTGACAGGCGCACCTTATCTGTTTAATCCAATACCGATTTCCTCATTCCCGCTTCAGCCGACACTATTGAACACTGCACAAAAACACGACACCACCAAATCTAATTACAGAACTGTTTTATCCCCTACGTCTATCAGAACAAATGATTTTAAAACTGTATTACTCCTGGGATTTATCAGAACTGATTTGGTAACTATTATTCCATTGTGCTGATTTTAAAACTGTATTATCCCATAGTTCTGACAGAATAACTGATTTTAAAACTGTATTATCCCATAGTGCTGACAGAATAACTGATTTTAAAACTGTATTATCCCATAGTGCTGACAGAATAAGTGATTTTAAAACTGTATTATCCCATAGTTCTGACAGAATAACTGATTTTAAAACTGTATTATCCCATAGTGCTGACAGAATAACTGATTTTAAAACTGTATTATCCCATAGTGCTGACAGAATAAGTGATTTTAAAACTGTATTATCCCATAGTGCTGACAGAATAACTGATTATAAACTGTATTATCCCAATGCGCTGACAGAATAAGTGATTATAAAACTGTATTATCCCATAGTGTTGACAGAATAAGTGATTTTAAAACTGTATTATCCCAATGCGCTGACAGAATAAGTGATTTTAAAACTGTATTATCCCAATGCGCTGACAGAATAAGTGATTTTAAAACTGTATTATCCCAAAGCGCGGACAGAATAAGTGATTATAAACTGTGCTATCCCACAGGGCTGAAAGAATAACTAATTATAAACTGCAATATTCCATGGTGTTGATTTTCAAACCTGACGTAAAAACTGCACTATCCCATTGTGTTAACTGATATAAAACTGGCTTATTCCATAGTGCCGGGAAAAAAACAACAAACTGATTATAAACCTATAATTCCAAAGTCCTGACACAGAATAACTGATTATAAAATGCATTATTCCACAGCGCTGAAAAACAAAAGTGATTATAAAACTATTATCCCACAGTGCTGAAAGAATAAAACGAATCCTATTGTCGCTATCACTAGTATCACCTTTAGCCTGAATGCCTTCATGGGTCCTAGGCTCTGTCACAACGGACTGACAGCGGTAGAGTGACGGCCTGAGGTGTATATCAATGCGTGCCTTGGTCCCATCTCATTATGTAGGCACAGGTAGAGTTATCTTGTATGGGCAGCACCCCCGGTTATCGTTCGTGTTGTAGTGACTGTATCGGCAACTGTCACTAGGGCTACTTGATACAATGATCGTAGTACAGTAACTGTAGGCCTTCTTGAGACAATGTTCGTAGTACAGTAACTGTAGGCCTACTTGAAACAATGTTCGTAGTACAGTAACTGTAGGCCTACTTGAAACAATGCTATACTGCAGTAACTATGTCGACTACTACTTGAAACAATGTTCAAGAATTCCATTCAACCCCCCCCCCCCCCACCCCCTACACACACTTTTGTTTTAGGCGATGTTTCGACTCAGCGGTTCTAAATTAAAATGACCAGATTTTAAAAAAAAGCACGACCCAAACCTACAGACTATACAACGTCTATTGCAAAGCTGTGTTTTCTACACTGAGTTTGCAGTGTTTATTGCTAAAACTGTTGAAGCCAAGAGTCTTAACCTAGAAATTGAAATAAAATAGTTTTAGAACCACTGGTTCCAGAGTATCTAACCTGACCGCTGTAATAAAACAGATTTAGAACCACTGAAGCCAGAATACCTAACCTGACCGCTGTAATAAAACAATGTCATAAATCACACTCAGCGTCAGTCGTGTCTCTACAAGGTGAAGGATGAGAGTGTACATCATAGGCTGATCATCGCAAACTGGTTTTTGTTTCCCTGCTATTTTTTACACCCATACCGCAACCTTTCTTCATTTCAACGTTAACACCGTCTCTTACTTTTAAGTTACCTCGCTGTAAATAATTTAACGGTGCGTCTGCCTCAATAAAGTAAACATTTTGACACCATGTTAATAAGCACGTTGACATTGTTATAGTCCTTATATATACATTATACATATATAAAAATTTTAATTACATATGTTAGGGGGGTTTAAACCGAAAAGGTGATCTTATTCACTCATCCGTGCACCCTTGCGTGGTGACAAAGGGGTCTAATAAGACCTGAACAAAACTAATTAAAATCCTAAACAACACCAATATTAAACTAAAAATAAAACATAGTAAACACACATAATATGCATTTATTTATCTTTGTTTGACGTCACAAAGGTTTATATGTCAAAAGCAAAAACACAATACGAATAAGACCTGGCCAGTCTTTCATATTCAAGAAAACATCACTTGAATTTCTAATACAAGTCAAAAGGACAAAAATAATCAAACTTACATTTCGATGTGGAATTATTCACCGTAGTTACTGACATTAATTCATCGAAAACACATATAAATGTGGATAGCAAACCTACATTTACACAACTCAGGATTCACACATGTAAATGCCATATCCTCTAGCCCTAACTTAAATACTTGCACTGCTTATGTAATCTCAGAATCACACTTGTCAAAGTTATTCTTCCTAGTCCTAATTTCACTTGTACTGCTATGTAATCTCAAATTCAAAAACGTAAATGTCATCGTCTCTTGTTCTAACTTTACTACTTACACTGTTATGTAATCCCAGAATCACACGGGTAAATGTTATCATCACTAATTCTGATTTCACTAATCAAACACGGTTAAAGTTCATCTATGAATACTCATCAGTACTCCCAAAAATCTAGCTCGATACTCAAGCGGCAGGGAGATTTCCAGCCACCAGAATACAACATTGGGCCACTGGTACAAACATTGGGCCACACAGATAATGGCCACTGGACGAAGAACACATCTACACGGCAGGAAGATTTCCAGCCACTGGAATAAAACATCTGGCCACTGGTACAAACATCGGGCCACAAAGATAATGGCCACTGGAACGAAGAACATATCTACACGGCAGGAAGATTTCCAGCCACTGGTACAACATTGGCCACATGTATAAACATAGGTCACATATGTAAATATCTGGAACGAAGCACATATGTACAGCAACAAAACATCGGCTTGGCCAATAATCCAGCCTTAGTGGCCAGCCATAAGGCTGCCACCATCCGAGGCCTAGACCATGGTGTCTAGCCTATGTGTCTGTCAGAGAAAGAGACCTCAACATAGTCGCCCTTCCTCATATATAGGTTAGTCTCACCCCCCTTATCATCTCCCTAGAGCTATAGAACCCGAGTTGGGCTCCGTACCATCTCTCGACGTTCGAGATAACACCGGTCACTATGCACCCATGCGTTGAACACCCGATAACTGACCGCTATAGATCTTCCCGTTGTCTCAGGGCTAAAGATCGTGTCATACACCGCTCGAGCTAACGCACGACCACGCGGCACTCCCGCCGCGTTTCACACCTGACAACTGACCACAACAGAGATCATGAGTAATGATTCTACCGGGACGTCCAGCGGCATGTCCGAACTCAACTTTAGACATAAATCACCGCGGGTGTCTTCCCAGCATTACGTGCCACTCATGCACCTGCATAGAGCTCGTAGCCCTTAACGACCAGAGTGAGCCAATAACATTTAATTAAATTTTAGATTTCCCCTGGCCTGCTCATCCCCAATATCTTAGATTAACCCCTTGGGTTTCCGTAACTAGTCCTAGTCACCTTAGCCCCTTTAATAAGCACCCAAGTTACCATTTTACTTAAAAATAAACAATATAATACCAGCCAACATGCTTACTTAAGAATCAACAATTTGGTACCAGCCAACACATATATATTTTAATCGATACCCCCATAGCGTCCACTGCACCCCCCTACCCATTGTTTTCATTAACTGCATGTACGCCTGTAGCTATAATTCAATCGTTTGTGGATTGCCATTATTTATTTACTACTTTTTACTTTCAATTGTATTTTTTTACCAATTGAATTCCTTAAAATTAAAATTCGTCCAGAGGCAGATATGTATAAAGTAATTAGAGACTTCACATGGCATTGATTTCCAATATGAAATTAACACTCGATATCGCATTGATTGGTGGGATGACGTCAATAGTCGATAGAGCCCAAACCACAACACGGGCATACATGTTCAGTAGAGCACTCAGCCTAAGGGGACTACTCGCTTTGACCCCTGTGGTTCAAAGGTCACTTTCTCACCCAAACCGTATCTCGGCTGAATGGGTCTACACACCTTGATGGCAATTGGCGAAAATAAGGTGGCCATGTTACTTTATATCAACAAATAACATGGATGTTACTTTACATGCATGCCTCTATACTGCATTACAACAAACCTCATTTTTATGAAAGGAAAATGTCAATGATTTCGAGACCTGCCTGGATGAAAAAAAAATCTCTTTCGAACATAACGGTCCGTGGGGCAGATGAAGAAGAGTTCGCCTGTTTCTCTGACCTCGGCGTATGAAAAAAAAAGGCGTCCTTACTTTCCCTACCTTTAGGTACTTGGCAGAACTGAGTCGACTCATGAAATTCGAACTCGAATCTTACAGGTTGGCAGTCAACCGTTCTATCGTCCGACCACGCCATCCCATAACCGGTCATGGACTCGAACCTTAAATCAAGCACCCCCCCCCCCCCACCCTCATTCCAAAATATGCTCCAAGATTTCAAATAAACCGCGCTTCAGGAAAAATTTCTCCCATCAACCTTCAGACCTACTCAACAACTTTAAGACAGGTAGGAACCCGTTACCTACCACCTACCCACTCCGACTACACCCCCTGCTATAATAAAACAGAAACAATCTCCAACACCGTCAACTAACCCTTCACTAATCCAACACCACCCAGTGTGGTGAAGACAATTCAGGCCACATTTAGTAATTAAAACACCTCGCTTTATCTTCCCTACACCCGGGCGCTTATCACAGCTCGTGTCATTTACTGTTATCTCATGTTTAAACGTTGAATCTGATCTAATTAGTTGGTCAAACAATCAGAGACGGTGACGGCTTCAATCGTGGCGGAGGCACGCGCGAAAGAATACGATATTTAAACACGTTGAAAAAAAGAACTGAGGAGCAAGTTCACGTATCTTTCGTTTTTTTTTTTAACTGTGTAGTATTAGGATTGAACGGAGTTTAAAATTCTAGGTTAAAATCGTAGAAATATGATTACTTTGATCAAAACTGAATATAGCGAGTTAAATTTTGTACAGGGAGAATTGATTGTATTGTAGTTATAGAAAATATAAGATTCTATTTGTGGAAAGGGGAGGTAAAGCAGTTGTGGAAAAGGGAAACAAGCCAGCTATTGAATCGATCGAGACGTGTTATGAAAATGTGCATGTTAAGATATATATATATAATATAACAATGAATCGGGTTGTAAGACAATCCGCCCTGTATCAACAGGGTTGTCATGAAAATTCGGGTTGCAATGATGCCCTGTCTCTGCTGAAAGAGATAGCACTTGACAGGCAGGTACGGTTAAAAAAAATAAAGAAAAAATGCAAATGGCCGCGTCATCCAATCAGGCTCGACGTTTCGTCAGCCTCCGAGCAGCTTCAGTTGCTAAAAATAGACCGCTTTCAATTCCCGCGTTTTTATCTTCAGCTTCTAGAAGTTCGACACAAGAACTGTAGTTACGGCTGTTATCAACAAAAAACTGAAACTTGTATCTTTTGGGTGCACACAATTTTTAAAAATTCATTTCATGTAAGGTAGCCCTTTTTTCTCGCGAGATGACCCCCCCCCCCCCAGCATAGAGTTAAAGTCAAGATTTATTATAAGGTTATATCAAGATTTCAGGAAAACAGAATGATGGCATTGTTTACATACTAGATCAGCGGTTCTCACAATATTTTCATGCCAGATACCGGAACCCCTCACCCTTACCACCCTGGGGGTATTCGTTTCCGAATCGTTAGGTCCCTGGGTCAGCCCTGAAGGTCAAAGGTCATGAAGGTGTGGAGAAGATTACCGGCACTATAGTCAGATGGGCGACAGAAAGCCTAGACCACCTTTGAGAGAACCACTATCAGAACCATCCACACCCCCAACCTACGATGTTGTTTTACTTTAGTCTAACAAGACCCTTTGAGTATTGAAACAACCAACCCAGGACAGCTACATAACTGACTGATACCATTTTTAATCTTAGTCCACTTGAGTATTAAAAAACAACATCCATCAAGAATCCTACCAAATGGACAAAGATTAAGGGGAGTGAGATAGCCACCTTAAATCTGCTAAATAACTTCACCAAATACTAGCAACACAAACCTAAGCAATAAACTAGTACTGTACACAATTCTAGTCTTAACCCTGTAGGTCCACAGGAGTGGGAAGGATCATCCTTATAATTAATATGTAATTAGCGAATCAACATAAACACACGACACTTAACATGAAGTAACTGGGATATTAACGTACAAACTGACCAGCACTCAACATACAAACTGACAAGGTGACCAACACACAATTAACATACACACTGACACTGTGACCGACACAATCGAAAACAAATTCATTTCGAGTTTGTCCTTCACCTTGTAAGATTTCGAGGTCAGAAAGTCAAAGAGCGTGACCTTGTACCCTGCCATGCGGAGACAAATGTCACATGAGTTCTTTGAGCTGTAGTACAATCCACAATGTCATGGCAGTAACGATACCTGCCTGAATTCACTCAGAATCGTTCACAAATAGATGCTACCTCGTGCTGATCTAGACCCAAAAATCCACTTGAGGGTTCAATATTGTGTACTACTATACGACCTTGTGAACGTGACGTTGTATATGCCATCCATTAACTAATTATACTGTCAAGTGAAACACAATATCCACGAACGCACATAGAATCATCGTTCAGTCAATATAAACATTACACCAATATCGCATATCCACATGAACGTTAACAAATTGTGCACTTGATTATTCGTCGATCTTTAACTCATTCGAATCTCCAAATACAAATTTCTAATACTTGTTAGCATAACTATTAACAGCCATTCAACGAAAGCAATTGGTTTCACATTTAAAACATAACTTTATAACATTATATAACCTTGACCTAATTGGAAAGTAATAGTTTTTATCCCATCAAATAATACAATTAAGTTTCAGGGCTGACATTAATTAATTAAGTGCATCAAAAAAAAATACGTCAGGTTGTTGTTGTTTTAACTATTGAACTGGTTGTTGGTCACTCAAATACACAGATATTTTAACTGGACAAGGCTTGACCCCCACACCTGATATCAAAGGGGAGACATGCAACACGAGATGGCGAGTCAACAAGGGATTAGGTAACAGACTGCAGCCCCAGCATTGAAAGTTTACACCTGAGGCGGGGATGTGGTGTTGTGAAGCCACAGCCACATGACAGGGATGTGGTGTTGGGGAGACACAGCCACATGACAGGGATGTGGTGTTGGGGAGACACAGCCACATGACAGGGATGTGGTGTTGTGGAGACACAGCCACATGACAGGGATGTGGTGTTGTGGAGACACAGCCACATGACAGGGATGTGGTGTTGTGGAGACACAGCCACATGACAGGGATGTGGTGTTGTGGAGACACAGCCACATGACAGGGATGTGGTGTTGTGGAGACACAGCCACATGACAGGGATGTGGTGTTGGGGAGACACAGCCACATGACAGGGATGTGGTGTTGTGGAGACACAGCCACATGACAGGGATGTGGTGTTGTGGAGACACAGCCACATGACAGGGATGTGGTGTTGTGGAGACACAGCCACATGACAGGGATGTGGTGTTGTGGAGACACAGCCACATGACAGGGGTGTGGTGTTGTGGAGACACAGCCACATGACAGGGATGTGGTGTTGTGGAGACACAGCCACATGACAGGGATGTGGTGTTGTGGAGTCACATCCACATGACAGGGATGTGGTGTTGTGGAGACACAGCCACATGACAGGGATGTGGTGTTGTGAGAATCACAGCCACAAGACGGGGATGTGGTGTCGTGGAGTCAAAGCCACATGAATGGGCTGATACAAGAGATATAGCACTTAATTCAACAGGTCAACCAAAGCTACCGTATGCTGTTAGATGTATGGCTCTTTATCGTAGATAACAAAATAGCCCTTACATCAAATGTCTTAAAGAGTTTGATTATGTGTGTGTGGAGGGGGTGGGGGCAGTTAAATTAACCGCCAAAAAATCCAATCTTCTATTATACATTGTTGCATGTTTATCCCCTGACAAGTGCTAACAAGGAACGGATTTAAATATCTACGTCATTGTTTAACTCAGTTACATAAAGATAACCGAAATCTATGCCAGAACTAGATCTTTCACACGTTTTTGTGAGAATAGGGCTAGTGTTGGCTAGGCTTTCACCCTTCTAAATTGATTGTCCATAATATTCACCAAATAGCTCAAGCTCGTATTAACCCTGCAGTTTAACATTAGACTACATACACGTTTCTAATCTAACAACAATATCTTTGGGAGATAAGAGGCATATCTTTCCTAAGTTATAAATGCCTTTAACACAAGACAAGAACACACACACACACACATGCATTGTGGTGTGTGATGGATTGATATCTAAGCTCCACGATTGCTTCAAATCTCCCGATGGGTAGTTCTCTAAAAATACGAAGCCTTGTTTATGAAGACGTCGTATAACTGACAGCAGCGTCAACACGACGCCCCTTGTGAAGCTCGGCAGAAGATCTCATCTGCCATCTTTAATTAACCGTCACACATGAACAAGTCTGGTCGATACAGCCCCCCCCCCCCCCCCCCCATCCACTGACCAACAGGTGATACATAATTTACTCGTTAGAGTTAGCGCTGGGTCAGGGGAGACAACAATGAAACGAAATTAGAGGCGAAGAGTAGCACCAAATGGTGAGGTTACTCTTATCAGCTGGACTGGACATTATCATACTAATTACCCAGATGATGCACTTAACATCAAGATAACAACTTAATTGAAATTAAATTATTAACCGCATTAAAGCTATCAACTTCAAATAAGAACATATTACATTTTAATTAACTTGGCTAAATAAAGATCAAGTAATGGTGTTTGTAATAACCATTAGTAAACGACCACTAAAACTAATTACAGCAATAATTTCCCGACTAGGAATTAAGGAAGTTACACATTATCTGAAGATTTCTTGAGCGTTTCTATTTCTAATCTATACATTTTGTTCAATACTCCACCAAGCTTCCAATACACAAAGTAATAACCAAAAACACAATAACTTATCAGATACACGTATTTCCTACATAAAAACATCAGATACACGAATAAATGAAGATCAAAGATAAAAACTAAACAACAGAAATAAAATACCCAGCCAAGCCGTAAATATCTTTAACGCGTAAAGAAGAATTGACCAATAAGTTAAGTAGCTCTATATCAAAACTGTTACACAGAAAAATCCTTTTAAAAATCTTGGATTACACGTTGAAGATCTAAGTTCACGTTAAAAATCTTGAATTACACTTTAAATCTTAAATTACACGTTAAAAATCTGGAATTCCACGACATAGATATTGAATTACATGTTACACATCTTGAATTACACGATACAGAGCATGAATTGCACATTAAAGATCGTAAAAACACATTTCACGGAGTCAATCTAGAACTAAAGGCGATTGGTGAGCGCTCACAGAAAGCACCCAATGTATTGACTGAGGCGAGGCTAACGCGAGGACTTATTTACGCCTTCAACTTTCTACCACGGTGGTTTAGTGCAATGATAAAATAGGCTAAGTGCAATCCATTGTCTGATGTTTTAATTTAAGTATATACACAAACACATGCGTACAGACATGAAAACCACAAACATATACTTACAGACAAGTAAAACACAAACACATATACTGAATGGTATTATAATGGGAGTGACGGTAATATGTTAAAAAAGTTGCTTTTGTAAGGGATTCTTTAGTTGTCAAAACGACGCTCCTAAAACAAACACGTACAAAGGCCGAACACTTGAATAGAAGAGCTCTTCGGCTGTTATGATGTTGAACCAACAACCACCCATATATACAGTACGGTAACACATAGTCTATTTTAACATCATGTCATAATATAACTTATTATTCACCCATATATTACTACATGTATGTTTTCTTTTATCTCTACATGAAAAATAGAAAAATAATTAACAATTTTGTTTTGCCCACAAGACCACCCTAAGGCAATGTGACTAGTCAGGTTATATAACATGTTTCCTCTGCTTGTCACATGTAACCGCTACTGAAGGTAGCCGGGTTGTTCAAACTTGGGCACTTAAGCCGTTTCTTGGCAGGATTGACTACTATGTCGTGCAGTGGCCCTAGGTCATGAAATATGCAGCGGTAGCTATCTCACGGCAAGAGATGAAGTCACCACTAGTCAACGGAGCGGTCGGAATGGTGCAGTTTTATTTCAGCTTAGTTTATAGAAGTCGCGGGGCTAGGGTGGACGAAGGCGTTAGGAGGGGGGGGGGGGTTGAAGAATCAAGATGGCATATTTTCTTTTAAATACCTGTAAGTCAAGACTTATAAAATAAAAAAGCTAGTTGTTTTGCAGGACGACAAAAGCGTTGCGGTACACAATTTGTGTGTGTTAACATCAACGCTGATAGGGTTGGGATTAGGGTCAGGGCTTGGATAATGATACTGAAGAGAAATCGAATACCGAAAAGCCTTCTGTCTAAGACATCCACTGGGCTCCTGAGTGCTGAACTAGGCATACCCCGCTGCTTCACATACATACGTTCTATCAGCAGTAACCCACTACGTCTGGCCCTACATCATTAACCCACTACGTCTCGCCCTACAACATTAACCCACTACGTCTGGTCCTACAGCATTAACCCACTTCGTCTCGCCCTACAGCATTAACCCACTACGTCTCGCCCTACATCATTAACCCACTACGTCTGGCCCTACAGCATTAACCCACTACGTCTGGTCCTACAGCATTAACCCACTACGTCTTGCCCTACAGCATTAACCCACTACGTCTGGTCCTACAGCATTAACCCACTACGTCTGGTCCTACAGCATTAACCCACTACGTCTCGCCCTACATCATTAACCCACTACGTCTCGCCCTACAGCATTAACCCACTACGTCTGGCCCTACAGCATTAACCCACTAAATCTGGCCCTACAGCATTAACCCACTACGTCTGGTCCTACAGCATTAACCCACTACGTCTTGCCCTATAGCATTAACCCACTACGTCTGGTCCTACAGCATTAACCCACTACGTCTGGTCCTACAGCATTAACCCACTACGTCTGGTCCTACAGCATTAACCCAATACGTCTCGCCCTACAGCATTAACCCAATACGTCTGGCCCTACAACATTAACCCACTACGTCTGGTCCTACAGCATTAACCCACTACGTCTAGCCCTACAATATCTGGCCCTACAAGATTAACCCACTACGTCTGGCCCTACAGCATCTATCCCTACAGCATTAACCCACTACGTCTTGTCCTACAGCATTAACCCACTACGTCTGGCCCTACAGCATTAACCCACTACGTCTGGCCCTACAGCATTAACCCACTACGTCTGGCCCTACAGCATCTATCCCTACAGCATTAACCCACTACGTCTCGCCGCTACTTCCCATTCTCCTGTTGTACAGCATTCACGTGAGTCAAACACGTGAACTAGGGTTACAAAAGTTCATAAGCCAGGTTTTTGCGATTACGTTACGTTCACACGGTGATATCATACCGGCATTTTTTTTTTCTCCATTTTTTTAGAGCTGAGGTTCAAAAATTGTTTTTATTTTTTTTTTGCAGGATGTTTTTCTATCCTTATGAACACAATTTTTGATCTTCTCCGGTGAAGAAACGCAGATACAGGATTCTGACAAATGGGGTGGGGGGGGGGGGGGGGGGGGTGGTGTTGGTGTAATGGTAAAAGTGCAATTTATTATATCTATGTGAAGTCCTTTTAAGAAGTGAGGGCCTAAAATTTTATTACGTGTAATGAATATTGCTGGGAAAGGGTGAAAATCAACAAAGAATAAAATGACGTTTTTATGGACGACCCCTCTCCGTGGCTTGATTACAGTAATACGTTTTTTTTTTTACTGTGCGTGTATCTTAGTGCCCCAAATCTACAGGGCAGCTATAAGTAAAAAAACATTTCCTTTTAAAATCTTAATATTGATAATACCTTTTAAGGTCTTTGTATAAAAATTACTGACATAAGCTAATAAAATTAAACACAATAATTTTTACAGCCACCTTAAATACTCAGTGTACAACTAGATTCCCTACGCAACTGTAGGGGACAGCACTCTAAATTAAAAAGTTCAACAACAGTACGTGCCTAATCAAAAGTCCAACCCTACACTCAAGCTTTAATCAATGCCACAGTAGTATCAGACACCAAGGTAGATAACTCCCTGTCAGTGTACCCCCCCAGACATTCTAGTACCTACTATTTATTCGTGAGAGTACAAAGGTCAGGAGAGTATGTCAGACCGGCATTCCTGAGGTACTCACCTTGGATAAGATCACCATGGTGGCAGCCTACGTCTCACAGGTACAACACGAGACACCTGGGGAAGAGAGGAGAATGGAGGTCAATCACTGGACTACAGGAGGTGGGTGTATGTTGGCAGGGATTGTCTGTGTCTTCATAAGTCAACACATGTCAATCATGTTGTCTTCATGTGTGCCCGTATATATATATATATATATATATATATATATATATATATATATATATATACACACACATATATATATATATATATATATATATATATATATATATATATACATATATATAATGTATGAGTATTATAACAGGATAATAACCTACGAAGTAGCATATCTGTGCGTACTACAATGAACCCAATGTGCAAGTGTATGTTAAAAGGTTACATCTTAATACCATTCACCAAGTAAGTATGGCGCGACTATCTGATATTAGAGCACGATAAAACTAAAAGCTGACACGTGAAAAGACACCAAGTAAACACCACACCGCCTACGCCTCCGACTGCCACACTACACCGCCTACGCCTGCCATCGTCACATTACACCACCTACGCCTCCAACAGCCACCTTTGAAGATGTACCTGACACCACTAACCAGTTAGGGAGAATATTAGGGAGTTAATCCGTCAAGTGGAATTACGTTTCATTCACTGCAACGTTATGTAACATTACAAGAAATATGACGGGCAGGTTCCGAGTGTACAGTAAAATGATAGGTTTACATTTCGTGTATATGGTTTACATTTGTATTATTTATAATAATCTTATTTATAGCCTTCTATAGAGTGGAGCTAGAGTACTTGGAGTAATATTTTCATATTCTTTAAAAACACGAATTATTGTTTATTACATTGCCAGAAGTAATGAAACAAATCCCAATCGAAAGTTAAAAGTTAGCTACGACAGATGCAGTAGAATTCGAATTAATAAAATCTCGCGTATATTCAATAAAAACGGCAACATCAACAAGATAATCATGTGACTGATGAAGTGTTGCAACATAATCACTGGCGAATGTTTTCAAGTTAAACTAAATAATAAACATATAACCTATTACTTACATCCTACTAGCGAAACATTGAATCTCCCAACATAGCAGAGATAACGACACGAGAGCAGAGCCTTATAACAACACATCCTTCATCTCGCAAATGAATAGAGAGAAAAAAATGCGAGCTCCCTAAACAAGACCAATGAAAAGCCTTGGCTCTATTTATATAAACAAATATATCGATGTTTTGGAGTAGCGTCCCCTGGAACACAAAGTCCCACAACCACGTTATGAATATATTCCTCCCGCAATGATTCTATCTCCTGCTCGGGAGATGCTCACTAGACAACGTGAGTGCTTTTAACACGCGCGTCGCACCCATAAGCCAAATCCTGGCTGGCAGGGGCGGGTTCATGTATGGACGGGCAAAGGTTAGACCGTTACACTTTACGCTGCATGAGGGCGGTGGGGGGGGGGGGGGGAGTAGGGGGTGGGAAGCCACACAGCTTAATGGTAAATTTATGTCATACAGCCGCATCATTATTTATCAAACACAACATTACGGTAATGGCATCTTGGCTTCCCTAAACTCCCAAGGACCGGCTCGGTACTGTAAAACATCCATTTCCCCAAGTAATCTGGTGGGATGATGAGGGTGGGAGAGGGTATGGAGAGTATTGGAGAGTAACATAAAGCACTGAGCCTAAGGACTTTATTGTAGGTATCGTGCGCTGGGCATTGTAATGACCACAGAATTCCCTTTATGAAGTCTGAGATCAAGACGGACTCCGGCGAGACTCTAGAAGAATCATGCCAAGACTACACGAAATGTCCCGTTGCTGTTTTTTTTACGACGGTAAATATGTTTCAATTTACGCTACGTAAAAAAAAGCTTGGATGTAAAAGCTACATGAAATAAAACTACTAGGGACTCCTGTGTTTACGTTGAGATTAATGCTAATATAGAAAGCTGGACAAGATTTTAGAACGTGGTTCAATAGGATAGAACATAAAGCAACGGATCATGGGAGGCTACTAGCTTAAGTCAATCTATGCTGGAAGCTACTAGGCTAATTATTTCAACTACTTTTTTGCTTTTTCCACAAAGTGGTACATACTATTGATTTATCAATGTTCAGGCTATAATAATATCTTCCCTTTTTAACGCCTAGGTATTTAACCGCATCTATTTTTAAACGCTCAGTCCTTCATACGATAAGTAATAGAATCTAACAAATGAAATTTATTTATCGTCAATAAGTAAATAAAAACTAAGCAAAAAGAAACGACACTTTATAGCTAACCAAACAGAAAATCGCCATTTTTAAATCCAGCAGCCCAAAACAATCAATCAATCAATCAATCATTCCCAACCAGTGGCGGCCAAATATCAATAATCGTGTTACACTTACAATTTAACACAAACCGCCCGCGATGAAATCAGGCATAAAATCGATGCGAGAACATTTCTACCCCCCCCCCCCCCTTTCCCATCCTCCTCTAGCCAAATATACAGTCATCGTAAACTCAGCCATTCTCCAGCGCTAGGCAAAAGCTGAACTACTGAAAGGACTGTCTCAATGATAGCTTCTTCATAGAATAAAAATATAGAAAAATAGAGTTCCCCTCTCCAACCCCCCCCCCCCCCCCCCCCGTTATTATCATAAACCTTAGCCGCTTTAATCTGATAGGATTATTATTAAAAAATAAAAGCCGTTACATTGTTAATTTTAATGCGCTTCATAAAGATTACAACAATGGGAGTAAAAGTAACTTGAAAATGATTGAAGCCAACCACACACCCTCATTGCCGTGTAAAGTGAAACTGGAAATATACAAAATAGACAAGGTTTTGTGTAGATAGCCATACAAGCTTGCCATATTCGCCACAAGGTTTCTTAAAGTTCAAATGAAAATCGCTGAGTAATATTATACAGGGGCAAATATGGTTTTTCCTCAGATGGAGATATTCTTTACAAAGTGCAATGGTTATGACAGTTTGAATATTCGAGGTGGTGCGAAAAAAACGTGGGTTCAGAGAAAACGGCATACAGACATAAAGGTATAGGCTAGATCAGTACAGGATACAAAAGGATAACGCAACAAGACATAGCGGTATATGGTATGGTTTTGTATTTGAATGCCGATATCACTATTAATAACAGAGGTAGGTACTAGCGTTAACATCAATGCTGGATTCAGGAGCAAGGGTAGTAATGTAGCGATAGTAGCAAAAAAATGTAGTGATGGATACATCTGAAGCGTCGTCTGAACAAAATAAGCGTCGGACATGGCGGCACTGCGTGGGTCAGTCATATCCCTGGTGCCAGGTTAAGCATCGCCTGTAGAATCACGTGATGTCAGGTCAACTCTAACATTACGTGGTACCAGGTCAACTCTAACATCACGTGATGCCCGGTCAACTCTAACATCACGTGATCTCAGGTCAACACTAACATCACGTGGTGTCGATCAACTCTAACATCACGTGATTCTAGAGGTCAAGCAGTGTCTGCAGCATGACGCTGCCTGATGAGTGAATCATCCCCCTCCCCCTCTATGATAGGCGGTCAAGGATAAGGTATCCAAATATCGACTTTTATTCCCTCTCTCTCTCACTCCCCCCCCCTCTCTCTCTCTCTCTCTCGCTCACTCTGCAGTGCAGGTCATGAAAACATTTGGGAGAGGGGAGTGAGAGAGGGAGAGAAGGAGTGAGAGTGATGGAACGTGAGAGGGGGTAAAGGGGTATGGTGGCAGATCGTTGTGGTAGAGCCACCAGAGGGACTCCAGCCATGTTTATGATGTGAGATCACGTGATCAGCTCCCTCAATGGCTACATTCAACACCCGTACAGATCCTAAATATCAGTGACAAGCCACAGGATCGACATAAATATTTTCACTCGCTCATTTTTTGCTACATAATTCTGTAGGGTGGTGTGTGGTTAGCTAAAGACGTTACGTGATTCTGTAGGGTGGTGTTTGGTTAGCTAAAGACGTTACAAGATTCTGTAGGGTGGTGGTTGGTTAGCTAAAGACGTTACAAGATTCTCTAGGGTGGTGTGTGGTTAGCTAAAGACGTCACTTGAGTCTGTAGGGTGGTGTGTGGTTAGCTAAAGACGTCACATTCTGTAGCGTGGTTAGCTAAAGACGTCACATGATTCTGTAGCGTGGTGTTTGGTCAGTTAAAGACGTCACATGATTCTGTAGGGTTGTTAGCTAAAGACGTCACATGATTCTGTAGCGTGGTTAGCTAAAGACGTTACATAATTCTGTAACGAGATCCCCGTTAAAGCGTTAAACAACTATGTAGATTAAACCCGTGTTGGGTTATCAGGACAAACTCACTCAGAAAACATGACCTTTGAAATTTGCATTATGCAGTTTCTGTCTATAGAATAAGTTGACACGTGCGTCGCACGAAGCACCAGGGTTCAACAAGTGTATCAAATGTATTGACCTAGAAAACTAGACAGCCTAAATATTTAATCAGGCTGTAAATATTCATGGACACAGTCTACGCAAGGCATCTAATTTATGGCGCACAGGGTTGGCTAGGTATCGACGTCCATCAAGTGTATACTGATGACCAACAAGTAGGTCAGTATATACTGATGACAAACAAGGTCAGTATATACCGATGACCAACAAGAAGGTCAGTATATACTGATTACCAATAAGAAGGTCAGTATATACTGATGACCAACAAGTAGGTCAGAATATACGGATGACCAACAAGTAGGTCAGTATATACCGATGACCAACAAGAAGGTCAGTATATAGCCTACTGATTACCAATAAGATGGTCAGTATATACTGATGACCACCAAGAAGGTCAGTATATAGTGATGACCATCAAGAAGGTCAGTATATAGTGATGACCACCAAGAAGGTCAGTATATAGTGATGACCACCAAGAAGGTCAGTATATAGTGATGACCACCAAGAAGGTCAGTATATAGTGATGACCAACAAGAAGGTCAGTATATAGTGATGACCACCAAGAAGGTCAGTATATAGTGATGACCACCAAGAAGGTCAGTATATAGTGATGACCATCAAGAAGGTCAGTATATAGTGATGACCACCAAGAAGGTCAGTATATAGTGATGACCAACAAGAAGGTCAGTATATAGTGATGACCACCAAGAAGGTCAGTATATAGTGATGACCAACAATAAGGTCAGTATATAGTGATGACCACCAAGAAGGTCAGTATATAGTGATGACCACCAAGAAGGTCAGTATATAGTGATGACCACCAAGAAGGTCAGTATATAGTGATGACCATCAAGAAGGTCAGTATATAGTGATGACCACCAAGAAGGTCAGTATATAGTGATGACCACCAAGAAGGTCAGTATATAGTGATGACCACCAAGAAGGTCAGTATATAGTGATGACCAACAAGAAGGTCAGTATATAGTGATGACCACCAAGAAGGTCAGTATATAGTGATGACCACCAAGAAGGTCAGTATATAGTGATGACCACCAAGAAGGTCAGTATATAGTGATGACCACCAAGAAGGTCAGTTATCTACAGATGACTTAACTAATGTTTATTTCAGACATTGTCTGTGGTGGGGGAAGGGGGGTAATTGTGAAAGTGCATATTTTTAACATATAGCCAGTTGAGTTGATGTTAGACCTTCAGCATAGAGCCATAGACAGAAACCAGTTGCTCCGGTGTTGGGAAACCTCACGAAAATCGTTATTTACCGCTGTGCTATTCAGCTCATAAACAAATAAGAGAGAGATTGAAGAGAAAGAATGGAGAAATGAGCCAAAAGGAAAAAGCGTGGAGAAATCTAGCTTGGAGTTAATGTACAAAAAATGTCTTTGACACGATTTGGCTATAAAAATAAAGTAAACAATGTATTGAACACGATACAACCACAAAATAAACAATGTGCTGTGGAAGATTTAACTATAACTATAAAATACGAAGCTATGCTGAATCCTATTAAATCCCTGATGTCATTCACTACCAGTTATAAAACACGATTACATTGCAGGCTCATGCTACAACATTGCTAAAGCTTTAGTCTAGCATGAGTTCCTATCTTAGCTATAGATAACTCTGGGCCACATAATGATGTCAACTATAGCTCTGGGCCACTTAATGATGTCAACTATAGCTCTGGGCCACATAATGATGTCAACTATAACTCTGGGCCACATAATGATGTCAACTATAACTCTGGGCCACAAAATGATGTCAATTATAGCTCTGGGCCATATAATGATGTCAACTATAACTCTGGGCCACATAATGATGTCAACTATAGCTCTGGGCCACATAATGATGTCAACTATAGCTCCGGGCCATATAATGAAGTCAACTATAGCTCTGGGCCACTTAATGATGTTGTCCAAAGCTCTGGGCCACATAATGTCAACTATAGCTCTGGGCCACTTAATGATGTCAACTATAGCTCTGGGCCATATAACGATGTCAACTATAACTCTGGGCCACATAATGATGTCAACTATAACTCTGTCCACATAATGATGTCAACTATAGCTCTGGGCCACATAATGATGTCAACTATAGCTCTGGGCCATATAATGATGTCAACTAACTCTGGGCCACATAATGATGTCAACTATAGCTCTGGGCCACATAATGATGTCAACTATAGCTCCGGGCCATATAATGAAGTCAACTATAGCTCTGGGCCACTTAATGATGTTGTCCAAAGCTCTGGGCCACATAATGTCAACCATAGCTCTGGGCCACATAATGATGTCAACTATAGCTCTGGGCCACATAATGATGTCAACTAACTCTTGGCCACATAATGATGTCAACTATAGCTCTGGGCCACATAATGATGTCAACCATAGCTCTGGGCCACATAATGATGTCAACTATAGCTCTGGGCCACTAAATGATGTTAACTAAAGCTCTAGGCCACATAATGAAGTCGTCTAAAGCTCTGGGCCACTTCATGTCAACAGCACACACCACAGAGAACCACGAGCATGTCACTTAGAGCATGTCACAGTGACACAGGTAATAAAACAGACACGTCCTGTCAGGGGGGGGGGGATAGGCAGGGGGACGAACCAGTTTTGTCAGTTAGGTGACAGTAGAGCGTATTATGAAGTCAGTGCGTATTATGAAAGTCAGTGCGTAATACTACAGTTGCTGGTATTAAGAAAGTAGTGCGTATTTTGACAGTTGTACGTATACTGAAAGTGGTGCGTATTATGATAATAGTGAAGGGCAGGCGCACTTGACGTATGAGGTTTAAATGGCTCAAGAAGATTAACTCGCTCTGTTCAAGACATACGTCGAACGAACAACACAGGACAATGCATGCCTTCAGGTTTAATTTATATATTCTTTTTTAATGTCTATCTATCTATCTATCTATCTATCTATCTATCTATCTATCTATCTATCTATCTATCTATCTATCTATCTATCTATCTATCTATCTATCTATCTATCTATCTATCTATCTATCTATCTATCTATCCATCCATCCATCCATCCATCCATCCACCCACCCACCCATCCACCCACCCATATATATATATATATATATATATATATATATATATATATATATATATATATATATATATATATATATATATATATATATATATATATATATATATATATATATATACTAGTTCGTGTTCACGTTTAGAAGAGTACTACGCTAAGAATAGATCTCTACCGGGTAAAAATACATGAGGAAGATGGAGGTCGAGGATCGTAAATCTGGGTATTACAATATCAGCATACACAAATCTTCACATCCCTCCACCCCCGCCCCTCCCACACACGTCTTTTGTTGACGTGCAACCACTTGCAATGAATGGGCCGGAATGTTTACTACCCTAGAGGCAAGGGATCCACATCTACATAGGTATTGGAGCTGATAGCTATCTAGCTCTTCCTCTATCTTTTGTTAGCAAGCGGTCTATAGTATGGGGGCTGGTATGGGGCTCCTACACCTACTTTTTTTTCAAACCGTAACTTTGGTAATGATGTCCGCAGAAAAAGACCATGAAAAAACACATTATGGAAATGTAAAAATGCCGACTTTAATTAGTTTTATCTTGCACATTTTAATGGTTAGATTATAACAATGATTGATTAGAGTTTATCATACACTTTCTATAAGCAGTAGGCTATATTCGTTCAACACTACCACGCTGAGTATTAGGGAGCGGAAGTTATAGTAAGCATGTGTATATATATATATATATATATATATATATATATATATATATATATATATATATATATATATATATATATATATATATATATATATATATATATATATATACTTATGTATATACAGGGAGGTGTATGTCTGTGTAGGTCAACACTGATGACCAGACATTCACCTCAGGTAACACACAGGCCTGACATCGCAGGTAACAGACAGGCCTGACATCACAGGTAACACAGGCCTGACATCACAGGTAACAGACAGGCCTTACATCGCAGGTAACAGGCCTGACATCGCAGGTTACAGGCCTGACATCACAGGTAACAGGCCTGACATCACAGGTAACAGGCCTGACATCGCAGGTTACAGGCCTGACATCACAGGTAACACACAGGCCTTACATCGCAGGTAACACACAGGCCTGACATCGCAGGTAACAGACAGGCCTGACATCACAGGTAACACAGGCCTGACATCACAGGTAACAGACAGGCCTTACATCGCAGGTAACAGGCCTGACATCGCAGGTTACAGGCCTGACATCACAGGTAACAGGCCTGACATCACAGGTAACACACAGGCCTGACATCGCAGGTAACACACATGCCTTACATCGCAGGTAACACACAGGCCTTATATCGCAGGTAACACACAGGCCTTACATCGCAGGTAACACACAGGCCTTACATCGCAGGTAACACAGGCCTGACATCGCAGGTAACACACAGGCCTTACATCGCAGGTAACACACAGGCCTTACATCGCAGGTAACACAGGCCTGACATCGCAGGTAACACACAGGCCTGACATCGCAGGTAACACACAGGCCTTACATCGCAGGTAACACACAGGCCTTACATCGCAGGTAACACAGGCCTGACATCACAGGTAACACAGGCCTGACATCGCAGGTAACACACAGGCCTTACATCGCAGGTAACACACAGGCCTTACATCGCAGGTAACACAGGCCTTACATCGCAGGTAACACACAGGCCTTACATCGCAGGTAACACAGGCCTGACATCACAGGTAACACACAGGCCTTACATCGCAGGTAACACACAGGCCTGACATCGCAAGTAACATAGGCCTGACATCGCAAGTACGAAAGGCCTGACATCGCAGGTAAGAAAGGCCTGACATCACAGGTAACAGACCTGACATCGCAGGAAACAGACCTGACATCGCAGGTAACACATGCCTGACGTTGCAGGTAACACACAGACCTCACATCGCAGGTAACATAGGCCTGACATCGCAGGTAACAGGCCTGACATCGCAGGTAACATACAGGCCTGAAATCGCAGGTAAGAGACACATGCATGACAGACACGGGTCTAACAGCGTTAGCGGGATGACCCGTCTTACGTTTCGACCCCCACGCCACACCACAGACGTAAATCATCTTCCACACCACATACGTAGATCATCTTCCTACCTCCATGAGTGTTTGGCGATGTTTAGTTTGATCTTAGCGCCAGATGTGAAGATCGGGAGGGGGAAGGGAGGGCAGTGGTAAAAGGTATCGAGCAGGGTTTGAAGTACACGAGGACAAACAAAGACACAGACAAACAAACAGACTGGACTGAAGAGGCGACTCGCTAATGTAAAGAGCCCAAAGTACAAGGAATTTGGTGGCAATAGGAAGCTGAAGACGGACGATTGAGGCTAGAGAAATTTAACACGAACACCGCAACATGGCGAGTGTTCTGATGGAAACATTAAGCCGGGTTATTAATAATCTCAGGTTATTATTGAACTCACGAGGCAGATTATATAAAAAAAGCCATTCGTTATTTGACGTAAACACAATCTTCTCTTCCTGGCTTTTTTCGGCCACACGAAAACGTGGCAAGAGTTGTGGTTCTTTTCTAACAATACATGTGAAGACGGCTGGCTTATAGATTATGCTGACAATTTGATCAGATGGAGAAAAAAAAAAGAAAAGGAAATTCGTTTTTAAAATTTGAGATAGAAAAATTATTTAGCAACATGTAATATGCCTGCCTTATATATTATTTAAGCAACGGTTTTGATGATATAAAAAAAAATAGACAATATGAATATTAATTTCAAGCAAAAAGTAAAATACGTGGTAGATTTATTTAGATTATTCTGAGGGGGGGGGGAAGAAAAGAATAAATACCCGAATCTGTTTATAAAAGAAAATATCAATTTCTATCAGACAAAAAAGTGGGATGCTAGTTTTATGGATTATTCAGATGCTGGATTTAATCAAGGATAAGACAAGCTGGAAGCAAAGATAAACACGCCAGCAGGCACACAATGTAAAGCGTCTTGTGGTGGCTGTTTTCGTGTATCTGAGAACTAGTTGTGTGACCATATCATTACTGGGGCTGTTTTCATATTTCTGAGAACCAGTTAAGTAATGAATATAACAAAGAGATTAGATTGACAATCTTTCTAAATTAATGATGAACAAAACACTATTTTAGTTGCATTTCACACATTTAAATTTCTAACAGTGATTTAAAATGGAGTGAAAATTTTATTTTCAGTTTAACAGTTCACATATATTTTTTTTCAAAACTGCAGATTAGAGAAATACCGATTTACCAAACAATACATATTTGATGAATAACACAGAGGGAAAGTTAATCTCATAGGTTGAAGACTAACAATCGTAGGGAAGATATACACTACAAAAACACTTCTGGGGTTGAAGACACACAAAGACAATCACAGGGGTAGAAGACTTACACTACTAACGTATTATACCCAGGGCTGGCCGGCACACGCCCATACTTATACACCCCGCATCGCTAGAAATCTAAAGTAAACAAGGTGAAGAAAGGTGCAAAAACTAGTTTTCTTCCGTACAGTCAACACCCTCGTCCACACCTGTACATAATCTTGAGGTAAGGAGAAAACCCATACAAACAGGGGAAGCTATCCAGACAATCAGGGGAAGGCATCCAGACAAGCCGGAAAAGCCAACACAGGCAAGGGAAACCACCCAAATAGACACTATTTATTACACTTAAGTTTATAAAACAATATGGGAGTTCTCTTTAACCAGGTCGGAGAAACAAAATAGCTTTTTTTTTTCTTAAAAGGATAAAAAATAAAACATTACCAGTAAAGGGCTTTTCCATGGCCAAAATTAACCTCTTATTCTCTCTGTAGGGCCTATATAAAAAAAAAAATTTTTTCTTCTTTAAAAACCGATTGGACTAGAAACTATTTCACTTTAAAATAATCTCTCAAGCAAACAACAGCTTGATGTGTCTGCCGTTTAACTTTTAAGCTAAACAGAATATTAATACCACCGTCACGCCGGCAAACTGTTCTTTCTTACTAGCATTTAAATTTAATTTAGGTAAACATGGCATCGGGAATAAAAATCGACGATTCGGTTAAAAAAGCATGGGCTGGATGTAGTATGATGAGTGTAAAATCCAAAAAACTCAAATATGCTGTTTTCAAATTCTCTGACGACGTAAAAAAAGTCGAAGTGGAGAAGACCGGCTCAACCGATGACGGAGAACCGTGCGAATACGATGTTGTTATCGGAAGTCTGCCTGCTGATGATGTTCGATATCTAGCGTATGATTTCGATTTTTGCAACAAAGACGGCACCAAGAAAAGTGAGATGATCCTGGTTTCATGGCACCCTGAGAGCTGCTCTGTCAGAAAAAAGATGATCTGTGCCTCTTCCTTCAATGCCCTGAAATCTGCACTTTCTGTTAGCAAGAATGTCATAGAAGGAGATAACTATAGTGAAGTTGATACTAAAGCAGTTTTAGAGAAACTTGGATGGAAAGCAGCTTAAGATGAAGAGGAATTTATTAGTTAGTATAGGTGTGCTAACAGCTTTTTGAGACATCAGTGTAGGATTCTTGTATGGAGGGGAATTTTTTTAGGTTTAGCAACAACTTTGCAACAATCTTGAAATCTATTTTTTGAGAACATTATGATGGTTATTGGATTTTTATAGAAATATTTTCATTGTTAAATTGTCATTTTTCTAATAGATATGCTAACCATTACACTCATCCTACAAAGACTTAAAGAAATGTTACTACTGGGGATATGTTTTTAAATTTACCAACAAGCATCATCTTTCCCTTTATTTTGCTTATAATGTTCATTACTGTAAAAGTCATTTAAAATCTGTAAAATATAACTTCTATTCTTTTGTGTTAGCATTAGTTGGTTATAAAATGTCCCCTCCAATGTATGTTTTTGTAAAATAATTCATTTCAGTTACGACAAGTTAATAAAAAAAAATAGGCTTTTCTTTTTCTGTTGCTACATAGTAATTTTGAAATTTTCTGTCATGTCTTGTTTCATCATAAAAAAATCATCTCTTGAGTAATTTATTTGTTGATTATTTTTTTAAAGTATGTAACAAATCAGTAGCCTGGTTCTTGTCTTATAGATTGAGAATATTTATATCAAAACCTAGCCACTGTGCTGTGTAATATAATGGTAATGTACCTATATACTGCTTTGAATAATAATTTCATTGTTAAGGCTATCCAGTCTCATTTGTAATATGACAGTTTTCTCTGCTAATTATTAGTATTTATAACATTGTGCTCAATAAAAGTTTTTAAATAAATTAAAATTATACAAAACTTGTCACATCTGTTTTTACCAATGGTTAATCAGTTCTGTTAAATGTTTTAACTCAGTTTGATAATCAGTCCAGAAAAGTGTTAACTGATAATATAGATCTCTGAATTTGTGGTGTGATATTAACAAAAGTAGGTGTGTCACATAGACTTGAACCATCCTGTTGGTGGACAGCATGAATACATTCAACAATGCGCTAAGAAGTAAATTTTTTGTGTATACATTTTACTTAAACTGTGAGCTTGTTTGATCTCTGTATTATCAATGTCAATTGTACAATGAGAACACACTTATTTTGTAACTTCTTGGATGTGAAAAAGTCATGGCATTTAGTGACATCTATTCTTTTTTATAAAACTAGTCAACCGCCATGTTATCGCGGTTAGCAAGTTACTCTTCAGTCTAGAAATATCTAAAACAATATAATGGATGGCAAAACTAGTATAAAAGAACATTGCTGACTGGTGGGTAGACTGATATTCTACTCACTGATGCACACACCTTCTGTGTACCACATTTTATATTCATGCAAATAATTAATAAAACACTGTTACTACTAAAAAAAAAAAAAAAAAAAAAAACAGAATATTAATACAGTAATTACGTCCACATAGTTTTAGTAAAAACTGTTTTTATTGATCGCGCTGTTGTAGCTAATCCCAAACTTTTTATCTAGTCGAATTACTAGTTTACATGGGAGGGTACCTTAGAATCGGCAGAATGAGATCCCGTTGATGTGAGATAACGTGAAAGTAAAGGGCTTCATGTGTTGTTGATAGGTAAAGAATGGCTTCAGAAGAAAATACATTCTCTCATATGGCTTGTTTTAATGGTCACCTTAACTTGGACTTGGATAAAATTAAAATGTATCAGGAAACACAACTAAGATTAAGTCAAGTCGATCTCGTAACATACAACTTAGAGTGGCGGAGAAGACAATCTCATTGATTATCTCTTGTTACGGGTTATCTCTACTTCGATGATATTAATCTCGAAAATCGATTACATTAAGTCATACGAGGAAAACACTAAAACGTGTAGAAAAGTTCAAAATAAACTGGGTCATTTAGTCAAGGTGTGTTAGACACAACTGTTCCCTAGTACGACTGATACAACACACTAGATCAGACGTGTCAACTTAAGGTGGAACAAAAGCGGCGAGAGTCCGGAAAGGGGGGGGGGGGGGGGCGTCCTGGGCGTACCGCAATGTAGAAATGACGTAAGGGGTTTTGGAATAGGGAATCCTGTTGATCCCCAATGTAGAAATGACGTAAGGGGATATGGAATAGGGAATCCTGAGAGACCCGGAAGGAAGAAATCACGAGAGATAATCGGATAAGGAGCTGAAATCTGGAAGAAAAACATCTGTGCAGTAGGAATCTTGAGTAAAGGAACTTAACACATCCCCATCTTAGCAATGTGTTAGATCACAAATATCTTACTATAGCCTACATGTGTAGATGTACCAATATCACTGAAAATAAACTTTTAACACATTATGTTAAAGTACGTCTATTAATATTCTTAAGACAGAAAATAAAGGATGTAAAGTAAAAAAAAAAAATGAAAGCGTAAAACGAGACGAGGCAAACAAAAGAGCGACGTGACCGCAAGTTGGGCCGTCAGCCAGTGTCACAAAAATGTCATTACGCTCCCATCAGTGGCGACACCTGGGGTGAGGTAATAATTTGTCAACATGGGACTTAACGTCAGGGACATGCGGGCTGGCGACACACCAAAACCTGGGGGTGTGGGGGGGGGCATGACGAGATGCAGTGGGCGGGGAAGGGGGAAAGAAAGGGGGTGTGCGCGTAATAGTGATAGGAAGGGAATATAACAGCTATAGAGGGGAAGGGGGGGTGGGCACAGAAAAAAGTCACAGAAATAAAAACCCACCGAATAATGTCAAAGATTTTACTACGAAAAAAATAATAATCACAGAGCAAAGTTACAAAGAAAAAATGTTATCGAAAAAAAAGTCACAGCAAAACAATCACAAAAATCTAAGACATAAACCGTATTTCCAACCCCCCCCCCCCCCACTCTCAGCTATTGCTGTGTATTACAAAACATGTTCCATTTGTGATTTTTTAAACAACCTAATTTTAGCTGTCCTTGAAACCAATAAACCATATTCCCGTAACAAGTTTTTTTTTTTTTAAATCTCATTTCCCCTGTTGTTGTGTAAGAGAAAACAAATGCCTCGAAATGATTGAAACAACCTAATTTTAGTTGTTCTTCTAGCTTGTGAGACAGGAAAAAACAACTCTTGCGAGGCGTCCGTAAAATATGGAGGTAACAAAAAGAAATAGTGTTCGGGCCATAAAACACGGCGAGTCATATTTTTGCACACTTGAACTCTGTATGCGGAGAATGCGCAGCGCTGTTACACTGACAAAACCAGGCAGTGTCACGTATTGATCAACAATAAACGGCCTTGACATTGACGTCCTCCACGCTCAAGTGAAGTGAGATGCTAAATACGGTGACACCAAAAAATGTGTCCGATAAATCTGGCACGAGCTTTTAAAAAAATTATTGACACAGTTAGCAACAGTCGATGGCGTCACATCTGAGAGAACAGACTGCACGGTTCCTGTTACAACAGCGCTTCCCTCAGACCTTGGTGCACGTTGTATCAGAAGATGTGAGCTGAATAAAACCTCAATTTCGTTACGGTCGCTTTCAATTGTGAGCACTAAGGTGAGGTGTAAGGAGAAAAGGGCTGGGTCGGATGGGGGTGGGGAGGGTGCATTCTTAGCCTACCTGGTTTTATGTTGAACTATATTTCTGCAGAATTTTTTTCCAGATACGCATTTCACACGAACTTTGGATAACATCTGTGACGGTTATTACATTACATTAACCCCCTTTGATGTTAATACCTAGACGAACTGCTGCTATTGTTTTAAAACAATCGTTTGAATTTTTTCCCGTTACATGCATAACAATAATAATATACATCAAAAGAAATTAAGCAGCCTTTTTTGAAAAGTCCATTTCTTTCTCTATTTCTTCAAATTATTTTTACGTCTGTTAATGTTTACCAAACGGATTATATTGGACACATCTTCACATGTTTCCCAAGCCCTATTTTGTTTTGTGTAATTTTTATGTTCGTGTTTTCATTTCAAACCACCAGCTCTTCACGTGTTTAACTAACTAGATCGTGTTTCGCATGTTTGTAGTTACCTCATCATACAAAATGTTTTCCCAACCGCTAGCGCAAAAAAAAATAATAATAATAATTTTAAACTCACCTTTCACAAAAAAATAAAAATAAAATACCCACATCCACCACACAAAAAACAAACAATTTACCCACATCCACCACACAAAACAACAATGTATCCACACCAACCACCACACAAAAAAACCAATTTACCCATCCCACCACACAAAACAATTGGCCAGCGCTATACACATCAACGACACTAAAATACAAGAAGCGAATACTCTCATAATCTAGTACACAATCTCGACTCCCAAACGTCGGTAACAAAAATATACCAATCCACCAAAAAGTCAAACCTAGTCTTATACGTGCGATTTAAATTTAAAATACTTCTAAGGCTTCTTGTTTTCAAATGTTAGTATTTATTAATCACAGCTTTGAATGGGAGGCTAATCTGTAAAATATCCCTAAAATACGGCCACAATCAGATAGATAGGCTATTCGTTTCACCACGCCATGTCGAGTCGGTTCGTTTTAGGAGACTGTGCGAACTTTGGCCTTGAATTTGTAGTCATTTCCATAAAGAACAATAACTCTAGTTACCATTTTTTTTTATTTGAATGGACAGGTCAATGCAAACACTGAGGATGTAGCAGTTTGGCAAACAGAGAAAAGAAAGAGTACAGTCGAACGTTGACAATCGGCGCAGAGGTTGGCTTTGTGTAAATAATGTGTAAACCATGTGTACAGATGTTGGATTTTTGTGCAAGGTAGTTTAACAAACAGTACCCCATGACCCCTCCAACACCGCCCAGTGATTTTTTAAAAGTAAAATTTAAACGTGTATTTGTAGTTCACACAATACAGTCCCTCACTGACCTACACACACACACACACACTCCTACAACACACGAGTCAAATTATCCCAACAATCCAGGTCATTTACAGGGGTACGACCTGACCCTGGCCTTGATGAGGGGGGTGTGGGGAGGGAGACAGGCATCAGAAATCAATGACGTGCAATCATGGCATCAAGCTACAAGATGAAGCCGGTGGGTGAGGGGGGGGGGCGGGTTAAGGATGACCTAAAATGGCTCTTGTCAAATTGTCTTTTGGGGGTGTCTTAATTCATATTCAAGTTATGCTGGGGTATGGTTTAGCTCTGAGCTAGGTATGGATCTGGCCACCCGGAAAAAAATGTCTGAAAGAAATACTAATCTGACAAAGCACAGATTGTTGATGCACATATACAACTAATCTCACGGCTACGCGGATATCTGGCTAAGCTCCGTGCTGTGAGGAGATATAAATAAACATTGGAAATCACAAAGCTTGGTCTAACATTTAAACTCGTAGCTTGGTCTAGATATTGAAGAGTGTGTAGCGAGGCAAGCATACTGAAATGAATGTTGCTCAATCTTAGTGTTGGTAGCTAGCTGTACATAACTTGGTACACAACTTAGAAAGCTACGTTGAAAACCGTACCTTACATTCTATACACTGGGATACCCAACATGACAAATAACCCACAAAACAAGTTTTTTTAAACGTTTCTTCATCTCTATCTGATTTGAGGAGTTTATTAACATTGCTGAGCCATTTAATTTATACTTTATTACGTTGTAAAAATTAAGTAAAACGCGTTATAAATCATTCTGCTGTCAAATCGATTTACGACTATTTTTACCACTTCACAATGCGGTAGACGGTATCTGAGTGGTAGAGATAAGATTTTAATAAACTCCCCGGCGTTTTAAGATGACGTCAAAACACACCCGACGGATTAAACACCATCAGGCGATTAGAACATTAGGTGGAGCTTAACATACGTTAGTATTAACCCGGTCTCGTTTATAATCTACGACACACCGCTTTATTTAAAAGCCCATTAACGGAATTAACTATGCATTCCGTTTATTATCTATAGTTCAAGTAAAGGGAGACAACTTTACATTTTCATACTGGCTGGTTCTTGGTGTGTTGTTACGAATAGAATAGAATATGGAGTGTCGCGAGAGGAAATTACTGTTAAGAAAATACTTACAGGTTGTCACGACATCCTAGAGCACATTAAAAGTGTGAAATCAATCCTCAGACCAAATGTATCCTCGCCTCCAGAATTAAAGCACACGATAATCCGTAAAATAATCCACCAACCTACGATTACTGGCGATAATCCACACATAAAAAGTACAATCAGAGGCGTTTCAATAAAATAATCCACAAGCGAAATATACCAAAATAATAAACCAACTGAACCAAAGAGCACCACCAGCCCACGAACACCACCAAAATAACCCACCAGCCTACAACCACCGAGGTGATCCACCGGTATGAGACTATCCCAAAAATAATCCCGCAACTGTTCAAACCGGTTCACTTCACCGTCAAATAAAACACACGTTGTATTTGAAGATAAAACGATTGTGCCTCCTGGCTACACATCGGCTCTAATTGACACGGTACACACCTGCTGCCTAGAATTGACACGGTACACACCACTGTCTAGAATTGACACGGTACACACTGCTGCCTAGAATTGACACGGTACACACCACTGTCTAGAATTGACACGGTACACACCACTGTCTAGAATTGACACGGTACACACCACTGTCTAGAAGTGACACGGTGCCTAGAAGTGTCACGGTACACACCTGCTCTATGTGACACGGTACACACCTGCTCTGACAAGGTACACACCACTGCCTATGTCCACAGGTGTGCAGCAGGAATAGCTGTGTCATTCCTCTTAGCGATAACAGAATTGGTGGCGATGGCATCCAATTAAAGACTAGCTAGTCAAGAAGCTTTAAAACAACAACGGCATTGGTTTCCGGCGTGACTCGACATGAATGGAGAATGTGCAAATGGATGCTACGTGGTGTATGTTCCTTTAAGTAACTGACAGTTATCACATTAACATTAGCTGTCTAGTAACTGCAAATATTATGAGGTTTATGCTTGCGGCTGATGTCATAGTTTTGGGGGATTTCATGATGTTGGTGTGGGACGTTGATCACCATCGTCATCCATGTGGGGCCCCTTACGGGCAGTTTCTTCTAGGCATCTCAACAGTGTCGTCCGTCCGGTCCCCCCCCCCCTCCCCCGCAGAAAAAGGTCTGGAAGAAACACTGCTTACGGGCATGGTAACCAACAATACTTCTCCATAAAGCTTGACTCTTTCAAGATGGATCAAAGACACTCTATCTGCTTGAGCTTCACTGACAACTCATCTTTTCAAAGTGTGTTTAGGCTTTTAACCACTTTCCTCTTTAGTTGGGGATTTGTCCAGTCCAGTCCCCCCCCCCCCCCCCTCCCCCCGCGCGATTGTTTTTGTATTTTTTGCCCAGTTTGTAGACGTAATTCGGCGTTGGTTAAATTTCTCATGCCACCTTATGTTCAATTTTTGTTTTATTTTTTTAAATATTATGTATTACATAAATAGTGTTGTTTGCGTTATCTCTTTATTGTCCCTTAGTTTACAGGGATTCGAAATTTCATCAATACAATTGAATTAATGTTCACTTTGCTAAGTAGCGGCAAGTGTGCAGGAATAACAGTAATACATCTCTTCCTAAAAATGAACTTGTATTTAATGTAGCCGGTACTTTCCTATTGGGTAAGAGTCTAATGATACTTCTAATTAGTTATGTAGTATACATAAGAGACAAAGAGTCGTTTAAGGTTTTCAATACTCATGATTTTAAAAATTATAAACAATGATCCACAAAATTTATTTTAAAACAAATGAATATCTCTGTATGCTTAAACACTTTCAGAAAAATGTCATAGGTTGTACCCCTTTACTATTCAAATATATAAATGGGACGTAACTATTTTGAACTGTCTAAACTTGTTATGCAATTACTCTTATTTAATTATCAATTACAATTTCTTATTGTGCTCTTATATCTGTATTTTTACTTTCTCGTATATACCAAGTATAGAGAAAGTATTGTAATCATGCACAAAAATCAATTGAAATTTTAACAATTTTCACCGTATTACACCTCAGTCCTTCATCACATCCGAAGTATAGAGGACTTATTTTAATCGGGCAAAAATTATCAATCCAGATTTATCAAAATTAAGAGGTTTTATGCGTAATCCAGCCTGAAAAACTGGGCTTTGCAATTCTGTCCGTATGTCTGTGTGTCTGTCCGTGTGTAAACACGATAACTTGAGTACCGTTACAGCTAGGTTGATGAAATTTCATATATAAGTATTTTATCAAAATCGTAGATCCGTATCAACTTTCTATTATCAAAACTTTAAGTTTAAGTATTTAAAATGGATTAAAAATCATGTCTATAGCCCGAGTTCCCATCCCCTGTTGTTTTATATAAGAATATTCGAGAAAGTTTAGGGGAGATCACTCCCGGTTTATTTTACTTATACATTTCTGGAAAACATTTCGCTTCCCAGTTTGGAAAGAGAGACACATAGCCCAGTAATGATGTTTAAATAATACTTTGTAACATGTTCTAAGCGCAAGAATCTTCGAGTGATTCTGATTGGTGTATTTTTGTTGTATTAATCCAGCGTCCTAATACTAATAGCATGCAACAGGGATCTGTATAAACATGTGTCTTGTTGCAGGTCCGACTTGTTTTAGGGGAGGAGTTCAAGTGATAAGCTTGTGCAACCATCTCATTCATTACACATTGATTATTTAAAGAATATAGCTTGATTACGTTGATATGAGCCTGTAAACTTCATGTTTTATATCACGTCCATCGCACCCTTTTGCAACCGCACATTCTCTATCAATAACTACATTTACGGTACACTACATACTGGCTGCCCCTTGATATATGATGCGTAAATTTAAATCTTTAAAAAAAGTTTATTTTTAGTCCCACCCCAGCACAATGACCCCTGACCTTTGTATTACTTGAGGTGTAGCGATGTTGACAAAGTGCTTGAAAAAACATTAAAGTAAAATATTTCAGCACAAGTAGAGTTTGGCGGTCTTTAGAAGTAAGTCAAGCCGGTTTTAGGATCTTCCTTGCGCATTAAGTGCACATATATACGTGTGTATGTATGTATGATATATGTATATATATATATATATATATATATATATATATATATATATATATATATATATATATATATATATATATATATATACACATATATATACATATATATATACATATATATACGTATATATACATATATATACATATATATATATATATATATATAATGTGTCATTAGACACAAGCATAACTAGTATGTAATACACAGGTGTGTGTTAAGTATCTGTACCTAGTACGTAATACACAAAGGTATGTTATCTATTTTTAACTAGTGTGAAATACACATGTGTTATGTATTTGTACCTAGGTGTGTGTTATGTATGTGTTCGAGATATTGGAAGCGGACAACTACCTGACAATGTAGGTGTACAAAGAGTGTAGGTGTACAGAGGTCGGTGTACAAGTGATTCAACAAGGTTTTAAGGGCGGGGCCTACGGCGACATTAACAAGACGCAAGTAGCTGAATGAATAAAAGAATTTTTTTTTTCAACGGGTAAATAAATAGCGTTAAAAACATTTTTATAAATGATCGTGACAGCGGATGTGGCAATACATTACAGTCTAGATCTATCACTGTAAACATGTGGTGTGTGTAAGTTTTCTGTGCATTTTTAGATGTCTTTAAATTCTGCGGCAACTATATTCTTTTAGGTATTTTTAAAAGTAGTTTCAGAACCTTGCGAAGTGTACACGGGATGGTTAAAAATGTAATCTTTACGTCTATGTAAATGTATGTAAGTAACTGATAAAAAAGTTGAAGCAGTAGGCCCTACTTGAGTGTGGTACTTAGCAGCACAGCCGAACAAGGGGAGACAATTATAACATGATAACACCGAGCCAGCAGTCTAAAACGGGACCTAGCTCAAACCTGCGCATCCTAGCTCTCAACCTAACCTTACAGGCCTGTATAGGTCTCAAAAAGAAGGTATCGTAATAAACAAGATTTAAACATAGCTAATTGAAGTAGCTATACACGCAGTTAACACGTCATTAACCACATCCGGCTGGCGGAGATACAGCAAGAGCAACCGCGTCCAGGCACGGACAAATTCCGACACACATCACGTAGTATGACGTAGTTTTCGGCACGGACTGAAAGAAGGGTCGTATGCATTAAGTTCGTTAGGTACTTCCCTAATTTCACAATCGCTAACAGAACGGTATCGATGTTTGTTTAATGGTATCAACACACTGATGGTAACCGTAATTTCTAACAGTAATCCCAAGTTCTGTAATATCTATCGGTTGAGCAAGTCGGTCGATTCTTCTTCTTCTTCTTAATCATGTTCGTGCCTAAGACACATGGGGCAGATGTAGGGTTCATCTGATTCATTGACCTGCTCGGCATATGAAATGATAGTGTGGTCAGCACTTTGCCCCGCCGTCTTTATTTCCCTACCGTAAGTTAGGTACCCATCAGAGCTGGGTGGACTCAGGGACGTTACAGTGATTTGAACCCGGATTCGAACTCGAGACTCTCGGGTTAGCAGTCTGCAGATTAATTAAAATAAATTCTCGGTTTAATAAAAAAAAAGTAATCAAATCTATCAACATTAAAACTATATTTCCATTTTTGTTTCTTTCATTACAGGAAGAATAAAAAATCGACTAGATATGACATCAGACGTTCTTTAAATAACATGTGTATCCTTTTAATCCATTATAAATTACAAGCATATAAAACGAGCAATAGGAAAACCCCTAGATCTAGATCAACATAATATATGCGTACAGCTCGCTACGTTTGTCTGTTATAAAGAAACTGGATCAAATACCCCAACACTTCTAGAGTCAAGCTTCAAAGAGGGACGGTGGATCGTATTCAATTTTTGTTCTGTCTTGATCTAGTAGTTTTGTAGGACATTCCAGCCGAACCCACGCGTGGTAAGGATAGAAGACACACGGCCAAACACGGCTAGTAGGTGGATGGGTGGGGGGGGGTGTATGGCGAGGAGAGTAAACTATTTAGAATGCTACAAAATCAAACTGTTACTGCCTTGCAGATTGTTCGAGGGTGAGTGCATCCAAAAAGAAAAGCAGGCCATAAGGCGCACGAAAAGTTGGTATCAATACATGTTCACGTCTGAGTAACGACAATGATGTAGTTTGTACTTGCGTTTTGATCCCATCCAATGTTATAGTTAATAAGAAGCTATTATTTGTCGGACTTAACTGTTTTACGCTTTTGAATTGGAGATTTCAAATGTAATCAAGTGTTATTATTATTGACAAACCCACAAAACGGTCATGCGCACAGGCAGTTCATCAAGTTTTTTTTTTTTTTTTGCTGCAGCTTTTATTGTTTGTACATCATCCTCAAATTGGCCTCATGGTTTAATTAACAAAGAGATTAATGGACATTTTATGACTGGGAAATACACCCGTTAATCTGTGTTGTTATTGTACCGGGTGGTATAGACGATTAACTGAGTCAATCGTCAATAAAGAAAAATAAACAAGGTGTTAGTCCGTGTATCAATTTGATAGGTGTCAAAGTGTGTATTGATAGTGTTGTGGACGGTGACCTGGACTAAGCGAGTGGGCCAAAGAGCAAAATCCAGTACCATATATCATGGAGACGTTCGTAGAATCTAGTCGTAGATATACGGGGGAGACATTCGCAGTCGTAGATATACGTGGGCGTTGGTAAAGTAGCAGCGTACAGGTGGTTAGCAATGCCGGGCCGTGTTCTGTTTGCATTGATTTAAAAAAAAATGTCTCAAATCTGACTTAGTCATCATTACGTGCAGGGTACAACCCTGATTTCCGGGTGAAGAAATACTCCCCCCCCCCCCCCCACCTCCCGGACAGTCACCTTATACCAAGGGTTACAAAGATCAATGTTTTTTAATAAATCGATAATCGTGTACTAAGATTTGGTTCACACTCTACTTTGGTCCATAATATCGAGGGTGGGTGGAGGAGGGTTGGGGAAACAGAAGATTGGATGCAAATTCAAATTGTGATTTGTTCAGGGCACAGTTGTGTTTTTAAAGAGACGATATGGTGATCCAGTATGATGCTACTATTTACACAATATACACATAGCTATATCCAAGTACCGATTTCCTTGCTTAAAATAGTTATGAAAATAGAAAAAGGTAGGTCTATCATTAAAAAATGAGATTAAATGGATGAATATACAGGAAATAGAAGGACCGACAATCAGAGAAACTCCCCAGCTAAAAGCCAAACATAATACCAGGCTATGGAGAGAGTAATAAAGCAGGCGGTATCTCAGAGACGTCCACCCGGCACGCAGAAGTCCAGACAAATTAGCATTTCAACGCCGCACGCACGCATCAGCTGGCTACAGGAAAGTCCCCGACCGAGGTGTCCCGCAGCAAATATTTGCCAACAGCCGGAAGTGAGCCCGTGAGTGTGTTTAACGCTCTGGACGGCGAGTACAGAGGAGTGGGTGATACGGGCTAATGATATCCGTTGGACTACATGGGGCGAATGATATCTATAAGACTATATGGAGCTAAAGATATCCGCCTGATGTTGGGCTAACGATACCCATGATATGAGGCTAATGATATCCGTCTGATTATGTAGGGCTAATGGTATCCGTCTGATTATGTAGGGCTAATGATATCCGTCTGATTATGTAGGGCTAATGGTATCCGTCTGATTATGTAGGGCTAATGATATCCGTCTGATTATGTAGGGCTAATGATATCCGTCTGATTATGTAGGGCTAATGATATCCGTCTGATTATGTAGGGCTAATGGTATCCGTCTGATTATGTAGGGCTAATGATATCCGTCTGATTATGTAGGGCTAATGATATCCGTCTGATGTTGGGCTAATGATATCCGTCTGATTATGTAGGGCTAATGATATCCGTCTGATTATGTAGGGCTAATGATATCCGTCTGATTATGTAGGGCTAATGATATCCGTCTGATTATGTAGGGCTAATGATATCCGTCTGATTATGTAGGGCTAATGATATCCGTCTGATTATGTAGGGCTAATGATATCCGTCTGATTATGTAGGGCTAATGATATCCGTCTGATTATGTAGGGCTAATGATATCCGTCTGATGTTGGGCTAATGATATCCGTCTGATTATGTAGGGCTAATGATATCCGTCTGATTATGTAGGGCTAATGATATCCGTCTGATTATGTAGGGCTAATGGTATCCGTCTGGTGTTGGGCTTATATTATCAGTGTGACTGTAGTTTCGAAAGAATCAATCGTGTCTGCTAACTTAAAATTAGTTTTTATCTACGGTCGGAGATATAGTTATTAATCCATTAGCAAAACTTTGTATTCGTATTGTGCGAATATCCGGTAGGGATACTTTAAATTAAAGACTATTAAAGTTTCTTATTTGAGTATTTGATATCAAAGAGAATAGATTGTGTGTGTGTGGGGGGGGGGGGGTGAAGGGACGACTCTCTAGCCACCAACGTTATTATAAAGTGTAATGTAAATGCTAATCCGTGTCATTCTACAACAGAGATAGGGCCACAGGAAAACACCCCGAACAAAACTAGCCGTGCAGGTATATCTACTGTTTAGATGGGATTTCTCAGAATTTATCACGGGCTCATCCAAGATGTGTTAAAGAGAACATGGGGTGAAGATTAAAACTTAGTAGGACACACACATTTTTAAAGGCGTGGCCTACTAATTTTAGTCACAGCTCGATTATTGGATACTAATTAAACTCCGGCCCGTTTAACTATTTGATACAAGCTAACACTGATCGCAAATGGACAGCAGTTTGTAGCAAATATCGATCAACCCTTCACACTGGGATTGAAAATTGCTATACTTAGCTGAACAGTTTGGGGTAGGCCTATGTATTAGGTACTTAGTTCGTATGGCGATAGGACGGGGTAGCTAAATATGTAAATAAGCGCAATAATTAAGCAATTAAGCTCCCAAAAAGCATGTTTATGTGTCGAGTTACACACAAGTTAATTTACACATACAAGCGAACAATGGATAATTAAAACCATCCATTAAATTTCAGAACTTCACGCGAACAGCAATTTAAAACGTGTAACTTGCATAGTCAGCACTTATTCAAACAAACAAAAAATAACGGTTTTTATTGATTGCTTTTGACTTGCTAAAGCCAGCGTGTAGGGTACAACCAAACAAGCTTCAGGACTTCAAACATAAATTTGTGAGATACAATACATAGAAGGTAGACTGGCCAGACAATATTTTAAATCTACCCCTATGAGAGGTATGCAGACAGGTACAAATAGATGGGAAAGGACGAGTGGTGTGGATAGGACACACTTTGAAATGCGGTTAAAGGCACAATGGACAAGCAATGGAATCTTGAGGGAAAGAGGAGAGACAAGAGATGTCTTGGATGAGATCGTTTAAGAGAGAAATGGGGTGGTTGGAGACTGGATTGACATGGCGTTTTAAAAAAGTTGCGACAAATCGAGCACTTTGGCAAAGTGTCGTCTAGCCATTATGCTCCTCGGGGGGGGCCGTAAGGTAGAAGGAGAAGATTCACAATTGGTATTGCAGATATCGACGTTAAGTCCATTTACTCTTCAGATTAGGTTTAGTATCAAGGGGTTTGTGGGTATGGAATAAACCTAATGTTCAATTAGCTCGGCCAGTTCCGTAGCTTCCGTGTCTCTAATCTATACAGAGAAAAAAAGATAACTCTAAATACCACAGGGGCGGTGTGGTAAGATAGCCTAGAGCAGTGGTTCTTGACCTGGGTTCGATCGAACCCCAAGGGTTCGATGAGTCCGTTTCAGGGGTTCGGCGGAGGTCAAGACACACACACTCCGCTCATACGATTCACGTTCGAATTGTGTCAATGCAGGTTCGGTGAATGCGCATGAAACAGGTATGGTTCGAACCCCCCCCCCCCCCCCCCCCCCCCCGAGAAAAAAAGTTAAGAACCACTGACCCAGAGATAACCCGGGTACAGCGGCTATTTCGTCACACACCCCAACTAGCCGTTATCTAACACTGATGAAACACTAAATGGACCGCTGGAGGTGGATGTGCAATCATTGATTGCTTGCATAATAAACCCGCACCATGTTTGCCGTAAACACTCTCTAATTTTGCTGGAGTTAATTGACCCCCAAAATCGCTGATTTGACAAATTCGTACCGTAAAGCAAGTATGAATATATTACCCAAAGCCTAAATATAGCTCTAAACTAACGGGCAAATCTATATAGTATACCAATAAAAAATACTACAAGACTTATTAATATCAATCTGGTGGGAACTGAAAAGACTACAGTACTGGCCTGTCGGTGTTTGTACAAGCATCATTAATTTAATCTGATATCAGTCCTAACGGTACAGTCATTAACTAGACCACATTCAGGACAACACGACACCAGTTGTGTTGATCGAGTCAATCACTTCCTACTGTTGCCAGATAAGCGACAGACACAACGACAGACACAAAGCCTGATTGAAACACTAGGGGAACAATCTGATAAGAGAGTGACCATTTTTTTTTACAGACAGACCACAACTGAAGAGGTGCTTAGTACAATTTAAAACAAACACAGGTACCAGGTAAAGGGACGAAGGTGCAGGGCCTTTGTTATAAAAGACGTGGTGGGGGGAGAAGAAGGATTCATTCTCCAGGGAGGGACACCAAGACTGTCTGGTTTCCATGAACTTAAATTTTGTGCATGTATTAGATAACAAGTTATAATTGTAAGCTTGTGTAAAGTAAGCAATTATAAAAGAGGAAAATTTATAAATGAATGGAATTACACAAAGTTTATCTGCAGCCTTATATATTCACTAGCTGCATCCCGTGCTCCGCCACGGTAAATCTTTTTTAAATGTACCAACTTTGGAACAGAACAAAACAAACAAAAACAACACAAACACAAAAAACACAACCACAAACACAACACAACCACAACACAACCACAACACAACCACAACACAACCACAACACAACCACAACCCAACCGCAACACAACCACAACACAACCACAACACAACCACAACACAATCACAACAAAACTACAACACAACCACAACACAACCACAACTTCAACACAACCACAACACATTCACAACACAACCACAACACAACCACAACTTCAACACAACCAAAACACAGCCACAACACAACCACAACACAACCACAACACAACCACAACACAACCACAACACAACCACAACACAACCACAACACAACCACAACACAACCACAAACAAAACACAACCACAACACAACCACAACCACAACTACAACACAACCACAACAAAAACACAACCACAACACAGACACAACACAACCACAACACAACCACAACACAACCAAAAATCAACCACAACACAACCACAACACAACCAAAAATCAACCACAACACAACCACAACACAACCACAACACAACCACAACACAACCAAAAAACAACCACAACACAACCAAAAAACAACCACAACACAACCACAACACAACCAAAAAAAAAAAACAACACAACCACAACATTAGAATCACCACCAAACAACACGCTTTTTTAGGCGTCCGCGCCCAAGGAGAGCCTTTCCAACATTAAAAATTTAAGTCACATAAATAGATCCTACTCCATAACTTACAATAAAACAATGCGATGCAAATGAATGTACGGCAAGTGGTGTTTACTTTTGTGGTTCTAAGAAAACACATTGGCAATGTAATTAGAATTACCACCGAAAAACACGCTTTTCCCAGGCGTCCGCGCCTAGAGAGAGTCTTTCCAGCATTCTCTATACTATAATTATAAAATTTCACCATCTGTTAACACCAAAAAAACAAAAACAAAAAATAGTGATTTTTGAGAAATCATAGACTAATTAGAAAATATTATAAATAATCTTAACATTTTTCTCTTTTAATTATGAACCTTAACATAGACTAATCAATGCGGTAGTAATAAAAAAAAGATTAACTTAAATTATTGTTGAGTTAAATATATTTTCAAATTACCTCCCTTGAAAAAATTACCACAAAAAAAAAGTTGAATTAATTAGTTTTTTCGACCTACTTTTATGGAAATATATCCATTTTTTCTAGGAATATAAACTAAAATGATATTTGACATTGATTTTTTTAATATGTTTTAGCAATGTGCGAATATTTAATATTTTCATAATGTTATGCAAAAAAGTAAACACAGTGGCATTTATAAAATAGCTCTATGCCGTTATATAAACGAACCCTACTCTATTACTTATAATGAGACACTGCGGTGCACTGAAAAGCACAGCATGGTGCGATGCTTACTTTTATGGTTCCAAAAGCTATAGCGATGACAGAAGGAAGGAAGGACTGACACACGCTCAGCCCGCTTATATTATAGATACTTGAATTGAGCTCCCAAAAAGCACATTCTTGTTTCAATGTATGTATATATAATCTATATATAACATACTTACATAGTAAGTATATATATATATATATATATATATATATATATATATATATATATATATATATATATATATATATATATATATATATATATATATATATATATATATATATATATATATATATATATATATATATATATATATATATATATGTATATATATATATATATATATATATGTGTGTTTGTGTTACACACACACACACATTATTTGTTCCTATGTGTGTCAAGTTCACTATCTTACCCTCCACCTCTGGCCTGTCACCATTAGTCAATCCCCCCCAACCCCTCCTCCATTCAACCTTATAACCTAAATATGTTACCTAAGGACAGAAAATAAAAGCCACATAACCCAGCAGTGAATTCCATTTTTTTCCATTCCATTGGATTTGGGCCCAGGTATAACCAAACAGGAAGAAACTATGTCAGGAGAGAAGAATGTCTACACACTATGTAATATATTATTTTTTCTACCCTAGCTGTTTTCTTCACTTGAGCTACCACATAACCCCCTGGAGGAACAAAGATTCTTGTGTAACAGGTTATAAAGAAAACCAGTGGGGTGTGCAGACATAGAGGGGTTAGAGTTGTAGAACTGCTGGGCCTTAGCACAATGTGCAAACAATGTACCATAACATCACAGTATTAGAGTAGTAGGACTTGGGGTGGGGGGGGGGGGGGGGTGATATTTTATCAGATGATAATGTTTAATGGGAGGGATGGGTGGATCAATGGGGGTGGGTATAGAGATGGAAGAGGTGGGTGTATAACTGGAAGGGGGGGGGGTATAGAGTTGGGAGAGGTTGGTGTATCAGTGGGTGGGTATTGAGATGGAAGGGGAGGGTGTATCAGTGTGTGTGGGGAAGGGGTATAGAGATTGTATGGAAAGCCCTGGTAGATGGTAGATGTTGCATGCATAGAAAGGCGGGGGGGGGGGAGGTATATGTAACAGGGAAGTGTTTGGGTTTGTACTGTGGGGTTATGTGTATGAATAGGAAAAGGTGGGTGGGCAACTGGGGATTGTGGGGTATTAAAGGAGGGGGTGTATCAAATGGTGAGACTGAGTAGACTTAAGAAAAAACCAAACAGGGCTCTATAGCCTTGGTTCTTATAATAACAACAAAAACATGACATTTTTATCAATGTCAACTATTTGAGTAACTGTATACTGTTTTTATTTCAGTAACTGTATACTGTTTTGTGCAGATTTGACTTTCCACATGCATAGAAAGTGACTGTTAAATTAAAAATTTTCACACATGCAAAATAATGCATTGTTAATTTGTTCCGATCAAAGTGAAACAATCCATACTACTTTGACCAGTTGGATTAGGTAATTAGTTGCACAGAGAGGGTTGAATCATAGACAATTGTGAGGTAAAATAAAATAATTGATTTATAATAGTTGTGACTTCACTATTTAGTTTAATTAGCTCAAGAATTTTGTAGCATTCGATTTCCAGTAAATTTTTTGACAGAATGGTTGTCACAAAGAATTTAAAAACTACCATTTAAATTGCATGATAAAGCTTTTAATTACTGATTCAGAGGTATGGCAGGGGCTAAAGAGAGATAACTTACTAAGTGTAAACATAATTCAACTGCATAACAAGGTAGACAATCAATATTTAAAGATCATAAAAACTTACTTTAATATAATTTACAAAATCCTAAAGAGCAAATAGATTTTACCTATAAAAATATTAAAGCTGCACAAATAAATAGTGATACATTGAGATATTTAATCATTTTAAGATCATGAAGTAAACATTTATATCTAACTCAACAACAGATACAAATAAAATTGTATTGTATGTCCAAATACTAACAAGATTAAATTTAATTTTTGGATTGGTCCCCTGTATTTGTATAGAGTTAGCAACAAGTCCAACTTCTAAGAACATTGGTAATTGTCAACCTGTTATATGGTGCCGTAAATTGTTTTGACTCTAATTTCAGCCTGCTTTTCTTTCTTTTTGGATTTGCTTCAACAGCATTTCTCCACCTATGTGCAAATTACAATGCAGCAGCTGTTACTCTCCTAGTCTCCTAGACGGATTGCTGTCCCCAGCTATTGTGCCTCCTCTCCCCCGTGGATTCTAACTCGGGACTTTTTGGTTTAGCAACCATGAGGATTAACGACCCAAACCACACAGACCCTACATTTTTCACTGATTTCCAAGATCTTGAACTTTAAGAAACAAATAAAAAATTCTAGTTCTTCACAGGTATAAAAACTTATTTTAAGTTAAGATGCAGCTTCAAAAATAAAAATGGCAATGCAGGTTCAATACATCTGTAAACATTTTATTTTAAGAAAATATTTAGGCTAACAAATTTAATTTATTGCTCAACTCTCAATTAGCCTCATTATATTTTTACCTGAGGTGAAATCTAAATAACTAATTTAGTGAAGCTGCAAAGCCTAGCCAGGCTTGAATGGTTATAAAAAGATTTAAGAGAAAATCTAAAAGTAAACTAAAAGAAACCTTAGTTGATAAATAACAGTGTGACACTGGCCAGATTTACTAATCAATCAAGATCAATTTTGATACTAGGCTTATGCAACTTGTACAAAGTGGCTGTCTTTGTTTTTTACCATTTCACCTAACCAACAAATTGATCTAGATCTAGATCTATCCTATTTTAGCAGCACTTACATACAACATTGCTGGCATAATTTTCAATGGTAGATCTAGATTTATATCTAGAATCTAGATCTAGATGCTTATACTTATTTATTTTAATTTGCAAGAAAATGTAGATGGAAGTAGACTAAGAGTTGACCCTAATAATTATTCAAATTCAATTTGTTTGTAACACAGTAGTTAGTTTAGAACCAGTAGGCCTAGACTCTAGATTCTAGATCTAATACTTAATACTTAATACTACTAGACTAGATCTAGATTCTACTACCTTTTACCTTAGGCAGGCCTAAATTTTTTTTCTCTATTTAGGGGGCCTAGAGCTTGAGTACCAAACTAATCTTAGAACCTTGGGACTTAGCCTTAGGAAGATCTAGATTAGATTTTAGATCTAGATCTAAAAAAATAAAAATAGGCATAATCATTCAAATCAATCATTGATCCATTACTTCATTAGTTTAGTCCTACACTCTACACTCTACACAAGTGGGCCACTTTTATTAATAACTTCTCGTGGATCTATTCTAGATTCTAGAGTTAGAGATCTAGATTTCTTGACCCAAAATGCTGACTGAGCGACTGTAATAAAAACCTAACATCTTTAACTTTAATAGATCTAGAATCTAGATCTAGATCTAGTCTAGATTATTAAATCTAGATCTAGATCTAGATCTACTAATCAAGATTGAACTTAAAAAAGGTGGTTTGGTTTGTGACTTCGTTTTTTTTTAACATCAAGAATCGCTCGATAATTTATTGTTTTGGTCGTTCTGATTGTGCATTGTTAAATTAAAAAAAAAAATGCCTACCTCTTTAAAGCACTGTTAACAATGACTGATTATCTTCCATCCACCATGATTTAAAAGCTCGACTGACCGTTAGATTGCAGACAGGTAATTTAGACACTACCACCACTAAGAGAAGGGTCACACCCTTTCATTAGAGATTATATCAACCATAGGCTTAGAATGAGGGTATTTTTTTTCAATGGAAAAGAACTGCTTCCGGGCTAAGTGACGTCATTGTACAAACTGGTTTATTACAAACATCCAGATTTGTAGCATTCCATCGCATTCAAGAGCCCACCGATCCTCCATGTTCTGTTTGGATTTAGCCGAAATGAGAGAATGTTTTCAAAATTCCCAATAGTATAAAAATTTTAGTCATTAAGTTTAGTTAACACGAGTCCTAAGCTAACATTTATTGCCACCCTTTAAATCTAGAAATAAAATGACTCATTAAAAAAAAATTATGTCCACGCATGCATTAAAAAGGGGAAGTGACTCTATTATTAGGTACTTTTGTGAAGAAATATGTATTGCTGTTACTGATGAATAAGTTAAACAATTCTGAATTATTTTACTGGATTAATAAAGATTTCCAAAACTAAATGTGCTTTTGTAAATATTTTGGATCAGGAAATCCCTCTATTGTGATTTAGCCATTTTTAGAGCAACTCAAGTCATAAAAAATGATGTCACACAAGTTTTACCTCCCCCTGGCAGATTTAGTAAAAAAATAAATTACAAAAAAAATTTCCAGACACCCCTACCACTACAATGACAGATCAATAACCTACAACCACCCCTCAGATCAGCAGTTTTCTTTGTGTCATTTAAATTCCCCCCCCCCCCCCCCCCAAGTAGTTTGACGTTTATAGACGACCCCCAGAGATGCATGTTTCAGTCAATGTCCCAGTATACTCAAACAACTGCTATAATTCACCATGTAATTGCAAGTAGTGTGCAACTCATATTTACAAACAACATCAGATCCAATATGTTTTTTCCATTTTTCAAAGAAATAAGTTTTAATACAATCTGTTCTAAACCTTTTAAATGCGATAAAACATAAGAGCGTCAGTCTTAAAAAAGCTTCCAATTTTTTTTTTCTTAGTCTGGTCACATCCCTGTCTAAACAAACAGCTTTCTGTTGGAGACTGCTGTTGCCAGTGTATGACAATAACATCAAAAGAGAAAGCTTTAAAATTAAACTGATATGAGCCAGGCAAGAGGCAGACACTGGCCCCAGCCCACCCCACTCAGGGAAAAATTATATGGGACACCTGACAAACTGGAAACCACAACCGGTTTGTCCATGAAGTTGGACTTGTTGTCTAATTCCTCCACCATATTCAAAAATTAAGAACGAAGAAGAAGAAGAAAAACTGATATGAAACAAAGACAATAATAATAATTGTCTTTGATGAGATGTTAAAGTAGACATGATGGACAAGTAAATATTTTATGACTGGGCTACTTTAGTGTTAGGCATTGAGTACATTTTTTAACTTGGCTGTGTACATCTCAGAAGCATAAAGAAAATGAAGACAAACACTTTTTAAAAAAATAGTTTATTTTACTCAGAAACTGGGAGCTAAATAAACTAAAAAATTAGCATGAAAATATTATGCCATTTAAAACAAAAAACATTTTGATCATTCTTTAGGTTTAGAAGTGTCTGGATGATTGAAGATAAAATGTTATTTTTATTTGTGACCATTTACTTTACCCTAAAGTAAGCTAAAAATTGAAGAACAACTTTACAAAACTTTAGTATGCTCTATATTTTAAAAATATTTATGCTTCCCCACTCAACATCCTCCATAAAAACAAAGTGAACTTAACTTAATTTATCCAAAGGATGTACAAGGCCTTTTTAAAAAAAAGTAGTAAACATTGACATCATTAGAACACCATTCAAAACATTGTTAAAAACAAAGTGAACTTTACTTAATTTATCCAAAGGATGTACAAAGCCTTTTTTAAAAAAAAGTAGTTAACATCGGCACACTATTCAAAACATTGTTAAAAACAGTGAACATCATTGGAATAATGAACCAGCAACATTCTTAGGTTACAATAACAGTGTTGTTAGATAGACCTCCACTTCCTAAAAGAAATTAGCAAAAAAAAAGATAATTTGTGAACATTCTAATAGTACCTTCAATGTACACAAGTCAAATGTTCATACAGGTAGCTAAACTGAGAACATGATCACTACTGGAGACAAAGTTCCAACAAATAAATGAAAACATTCCTATATCTTGGACTTATACATCTACGTCTAATACTTTTAAAAAAAACTTAGTCATCTTAAAGGACAATGTAAAATAGAATATACTTTAATTACTGTAAACATCATCCAAATATATACAAAGATCATGCTCTTTTTTTTGCTAGTTTATTGAGTTGAAAAAATAGATAACATCAGAACATATTTTTGAATGTTTCCTTTTTTATCTTAAGTTACATGATCAGTAATTTTTTGTTTTAATGTTACCTACATTGATTTAAAGTAAAACTACCTAATAAATAATATGCTAATGATCCACTTTATGGGACGACTTTCTGTTAAAACAAGTTAAATCTTAAATATAATAAACTAAAATGAGAAATGACACCTTAAAAAAGTAATCAACATAATAGATGTACATTATTAAACATGATACATTAACTTTTAAATTATTATGCCTGCACTATTTTAACAAAAGAAACTTTTTATTTAAACAAATTCTTTTTACAAAAATAATTACTCTACTACTACTACTATAAATGCTTTCTCTATATCTATAAAGATATATTGCTGTTCTCTAGTATATTTGTTAAAATGTAAGGTTATTAAAAGCAAAGGTTTATATATCAATATCAGCCAAAGTTCCCTTTTCGAACTTGATGGTCTATGGGGCAAGTGAAGTAGAGCTCACCAGTTTCTGAAACCTTGACCTAAGAAGGGATGGTGTGGTCAGCACTACGCTCAATCACCTATTTAAATTTTTCCTAAAGTGAGTTAGATACCCATCAGAGCTGGTTGGACTCAAGGACATTCTACTGACTTGAACCCGGATTTGAACTCAAGACTTTAGGGTTAGCAGTCTACCGCACTATTGCTAGGCCACGCTATCCCCTAACAAACAAAGACTTAATGAGATTAATGACTGGAGTACAAATCTAAACAAGGAGACTATTATTTATGGGTACAAATAATAAATAAAAATAATTTAGCTTAACCAGAACAGAAAAATTAATTAGTACATAGAGTGCCTAGGCTTAAATATACTCATATCTTTATATTTTACTATTAATATTTTACTACAACTCAGAGCAAGCAGACATCACAGAAAATCTAGTCAGGGAAAAACATTGGTTTGCAGGCAAGTAATTCTAACAAATTTTGTTCTTTAAAAAAAATAAAAACCTAAGTGGACAAATTTAAAATTGTTATATCAGGGGTTTGATCAGCAACATATAAAAATTTATTGTCTTGTGCTACATATGGCACCATCCAGTTCACTTTACACTGGTGGCTCAATGTTCTGACACGGCATAACTCAGTTATAGCCAGATTTCTTTCCTCGTCCGGGTCAGCACTTGCCCCGATCCCATTCAAATAAACAGCGCCTGGTTGATAAAGTGCCGCCTTAGTCAGATCCCACTGATTGATGCAGCAGTCATTACCAGCAGTGAGTAGCATCTCCTCCGTCAGAAAATGAACTTGGGACGCACCCTGCAGGTGCCCGAACAGAGTGTGTTTAGGCTGGATATTTTTCTGGCTGGCATCAATGACTGGGACCTGGCCATTCTCTAAAGCACACGCCAGGGTGTTGCCACTGGGAGAGGTAACCATGTGATGAACAAACGGAGGGTTTATCATGTGTGGCGTGTCACCAGGTGTAGCGTAGAACTCCTGCATATTGAACTGGTTCAGACATTTCGGCTTGGAAAAGTCCCAGTGAACCAACCTGCAATCTAGGCCCCCGGTGAAAATCTCCCATGGGCGGCCAGGACGGAATACAGCAGTTGAGCAGATATTTGTGTGTTTGTGGCGTAGGGTTTTAAAAACTTTCTTGTCTTGTAGGCCGAAAACTTTAGTTTCACCAGAATCATCGCAGGCAGCAAGGAACTGCTCTTTTGCATCCAACACGATCTGATTAACCTCATCTTGGTTTGACTGAAACACAAAAACTGGCTCCTGGAGTCTCTGAGCATCCAACATTAGAACTTCTTGTCCAAACGCAGCATAGATAATGTGAGGATTTTCCCGTGAGAAGACCACAGAAGTGCAGTCTGTGTTGGGTCGGGAAAGTTTTCCTTCCAGTCGACCTTCATTGGACCAGAGACATAAATCTCCTTCCTCACTGCCAGACACAACTTGACCTGTCTGATGCTGGACAGCAACACACAGGACAGACGATGTGTGGCCACCACTTAGTTTTGTCAGACTCATTTGAAATTCAGCCTCTGTAATGCCTATAGAGATTAAAATAAGAAAAACCATCATCAGTCAAAAAAATTAATTTTTTAAGTTACTAGTTACTTTTAACATTCATACCTAAGATGAATTATTACGCTTAGGCCTAAGTCAAATTAAAAACAATATTCTTAAAAACCTGAGAAATTCAGTAATGAAATCAGGTCACAAGCCTTGTAGTTTTTTTTATTATGCAATAAAGATAGGTTGACTGTGACTTTGGACATTGTTTTTGGTAAAGTTAACTTTAATTTAGTTAACTAATGCTTATTTCTAAATTGACTTTATAGATAGTTAAGATAGTAGATAGCTAGTAGTATATACTAGGCCTAACAACATCATAACTGCTGTAGTAACACTGTAGGTAGTAGTAATAAATTCAATAAATTGTTTATGTTTGTTAAGGCATGTGTGTGAGGTAATGGCCTACTATTATTAACTTATTTAAATGAGACTTTTTTGTTTTGAGTTTATATTTAAATCAATCTGCAACTAGCCTGCTGGCCATGGTAGGGCTTGTTCTGCTAGAGATACACTAAATTCATACTAGATCTAGATCTAAATACTAAAATACAAAGGGTCTGCAGTCTACTCAAAATGATTGTGAAAATATCGCCCCAATCCAATATTATTTTAATATTTTAGTTTTCAATGGACACCAGTGAGAAAAGTCTCAAAGGTATTTGAGAGGTGCATAAATTAATTAAAAAATCTTGCACGGCGTAGTTACAATTAACATGGTTATAAAATCCTGCCTGTCTGGGTTTTTTCGGACTTTACTAAAGATTGGATGTATTTGATGTTTTTAATATTTTCGGTAACTAGGCCTAAATAAAATTTAAAAAAAAAGCAAAAACAATTTGGTTTTCACGTGTAATGGCGACATAAACAATGGCATCCTGCTATTGGATAGGCCGCCATAAATTTTATTGTACACATTGTAAGCTAAAAATAGAAAACTAGGTCATGGGGTTTTAAATTTGCATTGTTATTTAAAAACTTGATCTGCAAAGTTTTGTAATCAAATAGTTATCGATCACTAAGTTACTGTACAGCCAATCAATATTTGTCTTACGAAAGTGAAACATCCGGTTATAACTTAGGCTTGATGATGAAAATAAATAGAAATGTAGCCTTAACCATTAATGTCCTGTAACGCCCGCTGCCGCCCGACACCGTTAATGTCCCGTAACGCCCGCTGCCGCCCGCTCACAATAAGCATAGAAAAATTAAATTTGTTTCATTCAAATTTGGCCAACAAATCCTAATTTTTAACTAAACAGGAAGTCGGACAGTTTCAGCATCCTTTTCCGGTCTTCTAATTTCAATGGCGCTTTTGAAAGATAAAAAATAATAGTTTCTTTCTATCTCGAAATTTTAGACTCATCTGTCCTATTTTTAGTAGATTTAATATTAAAAATAAAATAAAATAATGCCCCTAAACGTATCTAGTAATGTATTTTATGAAGTATATATCTTAAACATAACCAAATTAATATTTAACTGTTAAATTCGATGCATAGTTGTTTAGACAAAAATAAATAAAGTTGACTACCGAAAATGACCTGTTTTGAATTTTCTCCGACATTTTTTATTTTTATACTGTACTTGTACCGAATATAATATATTCTATTTAATACTGTTGGAAAGCCAGGTTTATTCCCAACATTAAGCAGTACTTTTTATCTTAATTTTCAATTTCATTTAGACAAAAACAAATATTTTGTGAAACTATTCACTTGATCATACAGAGTTATGCTCCTTACATTGGGCCGTCATGGGTGGAGTTTTGGTAGAATGCATGGGACATTAATGGTTAATTATTAATTAAACTCAACAAATTATTTTCAAGTTCTCTGGATTTGCAACTTTTATAATTTATAGCATTTATTCTAAAAATATAAAATTTCTAAATTAATTTTAGGCATAAGTTTTTATTTTTTATTTTTTTTACGGTCAAAATCTAAAAAGCACGTTTTTATTCCATGTCAACAACATTATGGAAGGAATCTCGTCAACTCGCTTGGTGTCCATTTCAGTGATTAGGCCTAATGAATTTAATTAATGTAATCTCAGTAATGTAACAAAGTGACTACTCAGGAAGAAGCTTCTAGATCTAGATCTAGTAAGTAATCTAGATATATTACTTACTAAGCTAGAAATCTAGATCTCGAGTATTCTAGAGAGTCCACTATTCTAGCCTTAGAGGTCTCAACAAGTTGAATACAACCTCCGCTATTCTGATTCACGCTGTGTACATCTAGAATCTAGAAATTTACTAGTGACTTCCCTTGCCATTTTAGATTTTGTTTCCGAAATAGAAAACCTGGAATGAGTTAGGAAGAAAATAAATATTTTCTAAACTTGATTTCTAATGAGGTTTATGTGATTTTTAAATGTGTTGTTAAATTTATTAGCGACACTATATTCCCAGGCGTGCCTTTCAGTTGGCAAATTTTTAATTAAAAAAACTCCACTGCTCATAAAAGACTCTAACTTACTGCTACGATGTAAGACTTTCAATAAGCATTCATTATGGTTTATGCCTTAATATCGTAATACACTCATTAAAAGGGAATTAAATCGTGCGCAACCAGAAATATATTTGTTGTCCCCCTTACTGCAACAATTCTTTCCGTCTTGTGTAGACCCTATGTAACACTTGAAATAAAAATTTGTTCTAGAATATATATGACTTTTTTTTGGGTATTATTTAAAATTTAAATGAAACAAGTGATTTTTTTCCTTATTTAAAATCTCACGGTGCCTCTTTTTGATAAATGGGGAGTTATTCATATTCCTAAAAATGTATATTATTTTGCATAATGGCAATTGTTTTTAAATATATCTCGTTTGAATACCACTGGAATTTTTTTTTAAAATCCTAATATATAATAGCACATGTGTGCACTTCTGTCTCTCTGTCTCTTTCTCTGTCCGCAATATTTTTTGGCAGCATCATCAGTATGTTCAGCGGTATATGGAGGACTTAAAGATACGGACTTTTGTTGAAAAAATATGGTGGACGTTATAATTGTATAAACTAAATTTTCTTTAAAGAAGGAAAAAAAAAAAAAAAAAAGGCTTTCTAATGTAGAAACAGATTTCTAACTAAAGTGTTTATTGTCGTGACATGAAAGCAAAAAAAAAACAATGACGTCACATTTCACAAGGTTAAACTGCGGAAAGAACACAAAACTAATGGCGTCATCTTCCAATTTTTGGAAATTATAAAATGAACTATTTCATTCAAATTTGATTTAGATCTACTTATCAAGACGTACACTATGAAATGTATACAGTATACAATGTTATAAAAGAATACTTATAAAAATTTACTTTATCTATTTAGATTCTAGATCTAGATCTAGAGCTACGGAAAAACTAGACTTAAGCCAGCCGTAGGTTCACGTTCTCACGTCACAGAAACCTCAGGGTTCACATACTCACGTCACAGAAACCTCAGGGTTCACGTACTCACGTCACAGAGACCTTAGGGTTCACGTACTCACGTCACAGAGACCTTAGGGTTCACATACTCACGTCACAGAAACCACAGGGTTCACATACTCACGTCACAGAAACCTCAGGGTTCACGTTCTCACGTCACAGAGACCTTAGGGTTCGCGTACTCACGTCACAGAGACCTTAGGGTTCACATACTCACGTCACAGAAACCACAGGGTTCACATACTCACGTCACAGAAACCTCAGGGTTCACGTACTCACGTCACAGAGACCTTAGGGTTCACGTACTCACGTCACAGAGACCTTAGGGTTCCCGTACTCACGTCACAGAGACCTTAGGGTTCACGTACTCACGTCACAGAGACCTTAGGGTTCGCGTACTCACGTCACAGAAACCACAGGGTTCACATACTCACGTCACAGAGACCTTAGGGTTCCCGTACTCACGTCACAGAGACCTTAGGGTTCACGTACTCACGTCACAGAGACCTTAGGGTTCGCGTACTCACGTCACAGAGACCTTAGGGTTCGCGTACTCACGTCACAGAAACCCCAGGGTTCACGTAATCACGTCACAGAGATCTTAGGGTTCGCGTACTCACGTCACAGAGACCTTAGGGTTCACGTACTCACGTCACAGAGACCTTAGGGTTCACGTACTCACGTCACAGAGACCTTAGGGTTCCCGTACTCACGTCACAGAGACCTTAGGGTTCACGTACTCACGTCACAGAGACCTTAGGGTTCCCGTACTCACGTCACAGAGACCTTAGGGTTCGCGTACTCACGTCACAGAGACCTTAGGGTTCGCGTACTCACGTCACAGAAACCCCAGGGTTCACGTAATCACGTCACAGAGATCTTAGGGTTCGCGTACTCACGTCACAGAGACCTTAGGGTTCACGTACTCACGTCACAGAGACCTTAGGGTTCGCGTACTCACGTCACAGAGACCCTAGGGTTCACGTAATCACGTCACAGAGATCTTAGGGTTCACGTAATCATGTGACAGAGACCTTAGGGTTCACGTAATCACGTCACAAAGACCTTAGGGTTCACGTACTCACGTTACATGAAACCTCACTCCACTGAGACCTCAGGGTTCGCGCAGTCATGTCACATGGTTCATGCACTTACATTACATAGAAACTCAGGGTTCACGTACGTCACAGACACCTCAGGGTTCACGTACTCACGTCACAGAGACCTCAGGGTTCGCTTAGTCATGTTACCTGAAACCCCAGGGTTCATGCACTTACATTACATGAAACCTCAGGGTTCACGTACACACGTGACAGAGACCTCAGGGTTCACGGTGTCATCAAGTCCATACGGTGCACGAACCCGAGTTTTAAAAATCTGAAGCAACGCAAGGAATCCCAGGCGAAATCTGGCATCAATAATAGATTTAAGTTATAAGCTGAGATTCGATCGATGATTTATGGAGAACAATGGTGGGCATTAACTAGATTAGGTTCAAGGTTTTATGAGCTAGGGACACAATTATAACCGGTATGCTGAAAGAGTTTGATTGTGTTTAGTGAAGTAGGAATCATAGTGGGAGAAGGGGGGGGGGTATGTCATAGGGAGAGGGATTGAGAGGATGTGGACATTTGCTATAGGAAAAGGAAATAGGACATTAGGGAGAGAGAATATGAACCTGTGCCATGGGGAGAGGGAATGTGGACTTATGCCATGGAGAGAGGGAATGTGGACTTATGCCATGGAGAGAGGGAATGTGGACTTATGTCATGGAGAGAGGGAATGTGGACTTATGCCATGGAGAGAGGGAGTGTGGACTTATGTCATGGGGAGAGGGAATGTGGACTTATGCCATGGGGAAAGGGACTGTGGATTTATGCCATGGGGAGAGGAAATGTAGACTTATGTCATGGGGGGAGGGAATGTTTCAATTAATTCAATAAAAACATACTTAATAAGACATCTTGTCATAAAATAGGTGTTTGCCTTGCAATAATTTACTGAAATAAAATGTACCGAGACAGGCATTTTGAAAATTTTGTATAACGAATCTGATTATTAAAATTTCCTGTTTTTTTTTAAATATAAAAGGAAATAGTTTTTAAAACAAAGTTCCTTTGTGATCTATAACTAGAATAGTTCCTATGCAGCTGAATACGTTACTTTTGATATATGTTATCGAAAAAAAAATACATTTTATTCTTATGAGTATTCCAGTCACATCGATGACTCCCCTCCCCCCACCCCCCACCCCCACCACGCCCTCTTATCCGGAGCCCAGCGCCACCTTCCCAAATTCTCATCGGTTCCAATTTCTCACTGCCGGGCACGGCTGGCACCAATACCATTAGGAGCTGTCACCAACGGCCCCAAGACAGGGTCCTGGGAGTGATGACCTAAATTTGACCAAGCCGCCCAAACTAGGGGCGAAAAATGAGGGGAAGTAACCCTGATTGACAGCAAACTTGTTTCTAATATTGGGAATTTTTTTTTTTTTTTTTTTTTTTTTTTTTTTTTTTTTTTGAGGAGAAAAAAATTTAAGATTTGAAGTCTGTAAAGTATTTTACTCTGGGGTAAAAGGAGGCTGAGACTTCCCCAAGAAATTGGCTGGTTGGAGCGGGGACGGGGGAAAAATTGAGTTGTTTTTTAAATAATGTTTTATTCAAGATTTATTGGTCGATTGGAAAGATTGGAATGAAACGAATTCGTGGTCATGAAATATTCGTGTAGCCACGAGCTGTAAATCTTAGTGCGGAGGTAACGATGAACACAAGGACAGTGGACGGTCATCACGTGACTGATATGCTAGTCGTCAGGTCAATGACTGATTCCGTCATCTCTACAACAGTGAAGCACCGGAACAATGTAGCACTAGGATCACGTTACACCATGGCATTGTAGCATCAGAACCTATAACTCCCAGACCTTTTAGTATCATGAACGTGCAGCACAAGAACCCTGTAGCACCAGGACCTTGTAGCACCAGGACACTGGGGCACCAGGACCTTGTAGCACCAGGACACTGGGGCACCAGGACCTTGTAGCAACATCAAGGTGAAGCACCAAGACCTTGTAGCACCAAGTTCCTATGGCACCAGGACACCGTAGCACACCTCTAGCACTATGATACTGTAGCACCAGCATTTTTAGCCTCAGAACCTTGTATGACCATCACCCTATAGCACCAGGACACCGTAGATTCCTCTAGCGCCAGGTTACTGTAGCACCAGAATTTTTAGCATCAGGACCTTATAGTACCTTAACACAGAAGCACCAGGACCCTGTAGCACATGGACATCTAGCACCAGGACCCAGAAGCAGCAGAAACCTAACACCAGGACCTTGTAGCATCAGGACCTTGTAGCACAATCAAGTTGAAGCACCAGGACCCTGTAGCACCAGTACCCTGTAGCACAAGGACCTTGTAGCACCAGGACCCTGTAGCACCAGTACCCTGTAGCACAAGGACCCTGTAGCACCAGGACCCTGTAGCACCAGGACCCTGTAGCACCAGGACATGTAGGACCAGGACCCTGTAGCACCAAGATACTGTAGCACCAGGACATGTAGGACCAGGACCCTGTAGCACCAAGACACTGTAGCACCAGGACCCTGTAGCACCATCAAGTTGAAGCACTAGGACCCTGTAGCACCAAAACCTTGTAGCACCATCACCCTGAAGCACAAGCACAGTGTAGCACCAGATAACTGTAGCACCAGGACAATATGGCACCAGGACCTTGTAGCACCATCACGTTGAAGCACCGAAACCTTGTAGCACCAAGTTCCTATGGCACCGGGACACAGTAGCACACCTCTAGCACCAGGGTACTGTAGCACCAGAATTTGTAGCACCAAGACCTTGTAGTTCCATCAAGTTGAAGCACCAGGACCCTGTAGCACCAGAACCTTGTAGTACCTTCACACAGAAGCATCAGGACCTTGTAGCACGAGGACTTCAACACTCCCTTCTTACGTCACTGGAACGACAAGTTCTAGGCAGTAAACAAATTGCTTGTTATCTATTTAATAATCATCTATTTAACTTGCCGGTAATCTAATATACTGCATAAAACCCAATAGATTCATGTATTTATCTAAAAGCTATTAATAGAAACTTTCTCAATATTGCGAATTAAGAATTTGAAATCCTTTACTATAAATTCGACATTATTACAGTTTTATTTCGCTATCGGATGATTTGATCCATCTTTTTGTTTTACCTCCTGGATGGCCCGAAGCAATAAAAACTCCGGTCCAAATTTAGCTCAGTAATAATTGTTTTCTTTGCAATTTCATACCCGCGGAGCTAAAACGGACAAAGTAATTGCATCCTATTATTGTTACTTCTCCGATTCTTTATGCCAAATATGGTTCGGCACTGTGGGTTTTTATTCTCCTGAGCGTATCCACGGTTGTTTTTTCTTTTTACTTTCTATTTATAGCATCGGATTTTCCTTCCATCTTTCCCCGAGGCTATGCCTGGAACTTGCGGTTTATGGAATACGTGGAAAACATTTTGATTCTGCACGTGCATATATGGAAGGTGTGGGGAGAGGGTATATAATTAAATGAAATAATTAACGAAGTTCCAAAAAAGTCTATTCGGGGCACGTGTTTATTAGCCTATTAGGTATCTCATTAAAGTAAGGTGGCGCCTAATCTACGCTCCACGCTAAAAATTGACAAATTGAGATTTTACTGACAGTTTTATTTAATTTATTAGGGGTCGTCCATAATTGACGTTACACTCCTAGGGGGAGGGAGGGTCGGAAGTTTGTGAGGATGTGTGACAAGGGGGAGGGAGGGGATGTTCAAAATAGTTAAATAATTTCTTCGTAGAAAGTCTACCCCCCCCCCACCAACGAAATGGAATTTATATAGAAAATATATACTTTTAACAGTGCCCCCCCCCCCGCCCAAAAGTTTCAAGTCCCCCCCCCCCCCCGAGAAAAAAGTCTGGAAGAAATACAGGTTCAGAAATGGTAACGACCCATTTTTGAATTTAGAAACTGATGTTACAAACTGAATTTCAGCAGTTATTTCGCATTTTTAAAAGGGCTGTTTTTGTAAACTGTCATAGAGTTGGATTATTATTCTTCGGGTGTGTGTGTGTGTCGGGGGGGGGGGGGGGAACCTGATACTTTCTTGGGAGGTTGGGCGGACACTAGTAAATGTATACATTTTCTAGATAAATTCTATTCCCCTCGAATAACACTGGTTAGACGAGCGAGGTGTGACGTTATTTTATGGGTGGGTGTCTGGTTGTTTGTGTCGATGTGTGACGTATTTTAGGAAGAAATCAATTTAAAAAAAACCCCAGAATCTGCGAGTTTGAGAGGAGTTAGAAGCTGAGGTGTGGCGTTATTACGTTGTTATATTGTATGGTGGAGGGGGGGGGGTGTCTTGCCTGTTTGTAAGGATCTGGGATGGGGTAAAATTGACAAAAAGCGTGACGTTAATTATGAATAAATCTTTAAACGAAATTAACCTATCAGTCAGTAATCTAAATTTGGATAACATTAAATTTTCAGTAACATTTGAAAAAAAAAATTGAAAAAAAAAATGAGCAAAATACGTTTTTTTAAAAAAAAAAAAATCAAATTTTTAGTAAAATTAAATAGCAGGATATCATTTTTTCGCAAATATCCCTGGCACTAACTAAAGCAGCCAAAACTTGTATCGTAGTAGTGTTCACCCTCTATACCGTACTAAGCTGTGTACTCACTAAAGTAACTATGGCAACCTAATTACTTTGAGCACGACCCGCGAGTAAAATCCACATACACAGAGGTTAAATGTTCAACTGCAGATGAAGCAGAGTTTCTGTGACGATTGCACTGGATATCAGCACCATCCCCCCCCCCAGACGTCTTTAATTCCCAGACTTAAGCCAGGTACTATTCAGGGCTGAGTCGGCTCAGGGGTGCCTAATAGAGTAAAACTCGAGACTTCCACGTTAAGAATCGCACGCCGCAGAATCCCATTGTCCACCAAAATTAGTGGAAGAAGATCTTGCAGACGTTCCCAACTCCCCAACAGAGCGCCGCCTCGCGGATCTATTTCCCCCTATTGTAGTGCGAAATTTAATTTACGCTTGCTAATGCTTAAATGGATCCCCCTCCTCTTCACCGACAAAAAAATAAAAAATAAAAGAAACTCGAGTTTGTTTCTAAATCTTGAAACGTCGTTTGACTGAGAATGCGATCCTGGAAGGTTAAGTGCGTTAGGTTCAACGTTCGTGTAACTTTGATTATAATTAAAGGCGTTAGGCAAACGCACGTGAGTAGGGTCACGGTGACCTGGTGCTGTAATTAGAGGCGGGGCTTATGTTTTGTCAGCCCCCAAACCTGGTCACTAGATTGATGGCGTCTCCAGCAGTTTTTCCCTATCGAAGCACGCCCTGCAAACAGAGCAAGTCGTGAGGTAAGTGCATGTCTCTGCTAATACCTCGAGAAAAATGTTTTTTTTTTTTCAAGTTCTATAGTTGGATAAAAGATTTCTGGGAATTCCGAATGTAGAGTAGAGCACAGCTAGGAAAAAACAAAATTATCAAGCTATTTCTGGTTGAAATATATCTGCTTGAGCAAATTCTTGTCTTAACCAAGTTTTTTTTAATGGGACTTGGTTTATAAGTGTAGACAATAAATCGGAGGCATATAAAAAGATAAAAATCTACTTCACCTCTCACAAGGTGGGTAAATTTTAACAGGGTACCTTCTACCCCCCCCCCCCCCCCACACACACACACTTTTTACTTTGTGACGCCACAGAAATGGTGAAGTTTCTGTTTTCTTCATAAAATAAAAAAAACTCAAATATTTCAGAATGAATATATTAAACAAATTAAATTTAAAAAAAACAACCCATCAATTACAAAGTTTATATTAACATGTAGTGTCAATATTTACCTGCAAAGTTATTACAGAACTCACGCGTAGATTATGTTCGTTACCTGGGGACAGCTACCTAAAGCTACCCAGAACTCCTAAAAATAAAAAAAATAAAAACTGCTACCTTGTATTTGGTTGTTTGGTGGACAATTCCTATAAAAGCAAATTCGAAAAGAAAAGCAGGCTGAAATCAGTCAATCGGCCTTATAGTACGTAACAAGTTCACACGTAATACTAAATTTTGTTAGAGGAAAACCTTTCCAACATTACATGAAATTAGAACATAGAAGAACTATTACATTACTTTCTTACAATTAGCCACAGAAGTTATTACATTAAAAATACCCACATTAATTAATTGTCTACATAATGTAAAACAGGCAATGCTACAGATATACCCCATTCATTAAATAGAGTTTAAACTTCAGCAATACACCTGAGTTTAATTCCACATGTGTTGGTGTTAACCTGGAAAAACTAACACGTGGTGGTGCAAACGGACATTCTCAACACGTCTGCTTAATTTTATTTTATTTACAGTAATTATTTTTAAAACGTAGTGGTACGAAGTTACCATGATCCAGAATGAATTCGTTGGATTAGGGGGTGGGGGGATGGGGGGTGATGAATGCATTGACATAATTATAAACAGATCATAGTGATAGTTACTTCAGTTTAAAAAATTATTTCCTTTAGAATTTAGTACATTATACGATCGGATTATCAATATATAAAACCCATATTTAAAAAAAAAAAAGCAGAATATAGAAATGTCACCAAATACAAACTATACACAAAAAACACCCCACACACCTCATAACTACAAAGTGACAGTTAATTTTTTATTTAAATTATAAGGCTTTTTAAGTTTGCCATTTTGTAGTTACCATTTACAAATATTATTTTGCATCAAAAACATTTGCTCGTTTAAGAAGTTCACAAATATTTACAATACAAAAAAAACCATCCAAATTGAGATCGCCGATTTAAAAAAAAAAAGGTTATTTCTGGTTTCAAAGCACAGCTATAAATAGCAACTGTCCCCGATTCGCCTCGTGGTATTTCTGTTTCTTATTCACCATTGGGAATTTCCTAATTAAAAAGGGACTTGGCCGCGGCTTTGACGCGAAACAGGAAATCCTGGCGTCATCAAGTAAAAACTAGTGCCCCTGATCACGACATAATCCCGGATAAAGAACGGAGGCTCGCCCCTTGCCGTACCCCTACCACAGCCCACAATACAAGGATACATTACCGGAATGAAAAAAACCCTCCGGAAAAATAACCACAGTACAGAAAAGTCGTTTAAATACAGCGACACACCGGCACACACACGAACGCACGTATTGGATCGTACTTGTATATAAATAGTCTCGGTAAAAATATGGGACAACCGTGTTGGTTAGATGTTTCTTGGAGAAGTTCCAGCTTCGTTTTATTGACCATCTTTTATTTTTCTTCTCCACCAAGCTTGATTGCGATTGTTGAACACCGTGTTTATTTAAATGAACACTGTGTTCAACCATTTTCCAAAAGACGTCATTATCCGGATCGCGAGATGGTTGGTGAGTAAAAGAGTGCCGGGCAGCCAATCGAAAGTCATTTGCACCCGACAAGGACGATTCCACTAGGGACTAGCTTCCAGATGGATATTGCTCTGTTTTTTTTAGACGAGAGTTTCTTATATTGTAAGTTGCTTCAATGAAAGAGCAATTACTAAACTAAAAATAATATCGGACCATCAGCCTTTAAGAAAATGGCATCCTCAGTTAACAAAGAAGGAAAATGGCTTGTGAATATAAGCTCATTAATTAAGATATGGGCAATCGGGTCACAGAAAGAAGAAAAGTTTTGTTTAAAAATATTTCAGAACGCTCAACAAATTTGAATTATTTTTTTTCCGATTTAAATAAAGGTTATTAATTTTATACTTGTCAAAAATGTATAAAAAAATGTTAGTTGCTAGAAAGGTATATAAATCTGGAATGATTTAGTTGCCTGATAGGGCGAATACCCCCCCCCCCCCCTTACTCCCCTTCCTTCCCCCCCCCCCCCCCCAGCAGTAAGTTTAATGAAAGCATTTTTTTCCTTCTTCTGATATTCAGGTCTTGGCACGAGCCGAGCAAGGTCACGGTGACAAATTGTGATCGATCTGCTGCTCCAGCACAGGGGCGGCGTCAGAGCCATGTTCACAGGGGTGGCGTCACGGGTTTTGTTCTCAGGGGCGTCAGGGTTTTGTTCTCAGGGGCGTCAGGGTTTTGTTCTCAGGGGCGTCAGGGTTTTGTTCTCAGGGGCGTCAGGGTTTTGTTCTCAGGGGCGTCAGGGTTTTGTTCTCAGGGGCGTCAGAGCTCATAGGGCGTCAGGGTTTTGTTCTCAGGGGCGTCAGAGCTCATAGGGCGTCAGGGTTTTGTTCTCAGGGGCGTCAGAGCTCATAGGGCGTCAGGGTTTTGTTCTCAGGGGCGTCAGGGTTTTGTTCTCAGGGGCGTCAGAGCTCATAGGGCGTCAGGGTTTTGTTCTCAGGGGCGTCAGGGTTTTGTTCTCAGGGGCGTCAGAGCTCATAGGGCGTCAGGGTTTTGTTCTCAGGGGCGTCAGGGTTTTGTTCTCAGGGGCGTCAGAGCTCATAGGGCGTCAGCATTCGTTCTTAGGGGCGTCAGGGTTTTGTTCTTAGGGGCGTCAGGGTTTGTTCTTAGGGACAACAGGGTTCTGTTCTTAGGGGCGTCAGGGTTTGTTCTTAGGGGCGTCAGAGCTCATAGGGCGTCAGGGTTTGTTCTTAGGGGCGTCAGGGTTTTGTTCTTAGGGGCGTCAGGGTTTTGTTCTTAGGGCGTCAGGGTTTTGTTCTTAGGGGCGTCAGGGTTTTGTTCTCAGGGGCGGTGTCAGGGTTTTGTTCTCAGGGGCGTCAGAGTTTTGTTCTCAGGAGCATCAGGGTTTTGTTCTCAGGGGCGTCAGAGTTTTGTTCTCAGGAGCATCAGGGTTTTGTTCTTAGGGGTGGCGTCAGGGTTATTCCCCACCCCCTGCAAAAAAAGAATGAGAAAACATTAAAATTAAACCATTTCATAAAAAATGCCAGTTGGAAAATAAAACTATAGTACAAATGGGCGTCAAGTATCGACAGACGTTGGTTTTTATTCGTTTTATAAGTTAGCGATTTAAAAATGAAAACATTTTTACAAATTGAAACGTGTTTTGTTCTACCGAATTTAGTTTAACAAGACATCAGATAAAAGGTATGACATCTGTATCTAACAAAATCAGCTTTAATGTGTCCCCCCCCCCCCTCTCCTTTTGTAAACTAAGTTACAGGGCAAAGACACCTAAACGCATGCTCAAATGATCGTGCAGCTATCAATGATGATAGATCACTTGCGGATTGGATCAAGGGAGCTAACCCATTTAAAAATATGAAGAGGGGTGGTGGTGAGGGTTGGGGGTAAGGGGGTGTACCGCAGAAGGAGGCAGGGAGTAATTTTGTTCTTGTGACGTAAGAGCTAATGGGTTCTGGGAGCTCTAGATCAGAGTCCAGGGTAGGGTTACACGGTGGGGCGAGATGTTTGTGAAATAGAGAGATTGTTATGAGATTTTTTTTTAAAACTCCACTGTGAGTTATGCGGATGTGGGGAGTTTGTGTATGAGAAAGTCTAGGGTGGGTGTTTTGTGTAGATGTGGTGTATTAGTTGTACCTTAGGGGTGGGTATGCAATACGTTGGGGATGGCTTTTGTGTGAGAAGTTTAGGGTTGGTGTTTTGTGTAGTTATGAGGTATTAGTTGTACCTTAGGAGTGGGTATGCAATACGTTGGGGTGGGTATTTTGTGTGAAGTGAGGTGTATTTGTTGTACTTAGGGGTGGGTATGCAATACGTTGGGGTGGGTATGGAGAAAGTTGGTGGTAGGTATGAATTTAATTCTAGAACGTCCCTGAGTCTACCCAGCTCTGATGGGTACCTAACTCATGTTATGGATAGTAAAGGCGGCTGGGCATTGTGCTGACCACACCTTCCCTTCATATGCCGAGGTCAACATACATATGAACTCTACTTCATCTGCCCAATAATCCGCTAGGTCTAAGGAGGATTTTACTTTACTTTACTTTATGAACTGAATTAGGGGTGGGTAATGACTAAGGGCTTTTTATGGGTTGTTATTGGTTGTTAGGGGTTGTTATGGGTTGTTTAGGTATGGATTGGGTTAAAGTAAGGTGGATATACAAATTAAGCGTGGATATTTATTAAATTAGGGTTGTATATAAGTGATGGGTTTTGTCTGTATTTCTGAGGAGGTTTAGTATGAATTCGGGGTATGCAGGCACCAATTCAGGGAGCATGGAGTAAGATAGGGTATAAGGATTAAGTTGGGGAATATGGATTAAGATAAAGAGCATAGACTTAGTTAAGGGTGAGTATAGACTAGGTGAGGGTTAGTCAGGCATGAACTGCGGTCGGGTTGAGTGACCTAGAACGAACATATTAATTTAAAATAAACCGGGAGTGATCTCCCCTAAACTTTCTCGAATATTCTTATATAACTTGAAATATAGACATGATTTTTAATTACTTAAACTTTTAAAAATAGAATAGAATCTCATAGAAAAAAGAATTGCGCACCAAGCGAACGCCAAAACAAAATGTGCATAATAGTGCGCAATATTATTAGTACTTTATAAATTTACATGCGTTTTTTTTTCAGAAATCGAAAATAGCGTAAATTAGTACTGCCGGTCAACGGAAATTACTCAAAGTTTGACAGAAGGTAGAGAATTAGATCTTTTACTTACATGTGAAATTCCATTTATCTAACTGAAATAGTACTCAAGTTATAGGCTTTCGAAAAATTCAAAGTAGAAAAAGTACCACTTCCGGTTATCGGAAATCGCTCAAAAGTTGATCAGGATCTACGATTTTGATAAAATACTTATATATGAAATTTCATCAACCTACATGTAACGGTACTCAAGCTATCGTGTTTACACACAGACAGACAGACACACAGACATACGGACAAGATTGCAAAAATATGTTCTTCCGTATCAGTGAGGTGTAAAACGTCGAGAAAGTAAAATATACGGCGTATTCAGGAGAAAAGAAAACGCTAAAATCAAATTAAAATAATATCACAGGACACACAGAACTTGCAAACAGAATCCGTTGTAATAATCTAGCACAAAGAAACAGATGAACTCTACTTCTTCTACAATACCTGACGGAACGATATGGTTCGATGAAAAGTTGTTGTGACAAGTTCAAACCGACGGCAATACCGACAAGTTCAGAGCAGAGAGCGTTGTTAGTGTCAAGTTTATGACAGAGTAGACAATCTAGGGGACCGGGATAACCTAGGGTATCGATTCTTGGTATCGGTTTTTTGGTACTTTTATTGTGAGGAAGTGGTGTTTATATTCGTATACTTTCTACACCTTTTTATTAGGTTACACACATACACACCCATACACACACACACACACACACGCAAACATATATACACATACACACATGCATGCATACACACAAGCACACGCATACACACATCGAAACAAATTTAGATATATTATGAGTGTGTGTATGTGTGTGTTTGTATGTACGTAAACCATTGATTGAAAGAAGATGTCATACAAATGACATTTAGTCAACAATCACAGAAGTCCACCATCTCCTTACTGCGCTATGGGTCACTCTAATGCAGATACCTTTGTGCAGAAACCTTATTAAGAGCATTCTCTCTCATTAACTCACAAATGTGTGCCCACCCGCTCCCCCGTTGATAATTTCGGGGTGGGCGGACTAATTTTTCCGAGCGAGTGGGGAGTGGGCGGACACTGGTAAGAGTATATATTTTCTATATAAATACAATTTAGTTAGGGGGGGGGGCGGTAGACACAAAGACAGACAGACAGACAGACAGACAGACAGACAGACAGACAGACAGACAGACAAACAGACAGACAGACAGACAGACAGACAGACAGACGGACGGACGGACGGACGGACGGACGGACGGACGGACGGACGGACGGACGGACGGACGGACGGACAGACAGACAGACAGACAGACAGACAGACAGACAGACAGACAGACAGACAGACAGACAGACTTCCATTTTATACTTACATATATATATATATATATATATATATATATATATATATATATATATATATATATATATATATATATATTGATGACAAGCCAATAATGAAAACTTTATAACAAAAGCGAATAAGGAGGCAAGATATTTGTTTTATCGATTTTATAAAATGATTATTGCTAAAGTGTATTTTAATGTTTTATTCGAAGTTTTTGTTTTGTTTTGTTTTAATACAAAATATTATTTAAAAAGTTTGTGTTAATGTATGTTTTATTTGAAAGTTTGTTTAAATACATGTGTTATTTGAAGGTTCTTAAAATACGTGTGTTATTTGAAAGTTCTTAAAATACATGTTCTATTTGAAAGTTTGTTTAATACATGCTTTTTTTGAAAGTACAAACCCTGTGTATTCGTCTGGGGTGGGGGAGGTAGTGTTAGAAGCACAATCAACAGGAGGGATGACTAATACCCCTAAGAGGAGCCCTAAAGACAGGAGATCACGGAGTGGGTGGGGCGGGGGGGGGGGTGGAGGAGTAAAGGAATGTACAATATTATATTATTTTTTGTATTGAAGAGTTGAAAGTACGATTGACAGAGACAGTACAGACATACTTTACGTGGAGTAATTAAGATGAGGTGGTTAGGGGCTAGAGTTAAAGGGAAGACACTGAACTCAGAAACAAAAGAGCACGCAGACGGGAGCACGCGGACAAGCTACACGACCGTGAATCGAAGCAGCGCTCACTCCCAGTCGCTCCGTCCAGCGCACACACACACAACACTCGCCGTGACCCTCACATCCAAACACGTGGCCTGCGCGCGCGTAGCAGCGCCAAAAAAATAATTCTTCACAACCCGCGCTAACCGGAACTGATGACACGAGGGCTGGCGCTGACCATGAAGGGAGATCTTGTAGAGCTTTCTAGATAAACAACGTCTACAAGACTCGGAAAAACCACACGCTTCGATTATACACTCTACGATCGTATCAAATTTATCGATCGTGGAGAATCGAACTTGGATATTGTGTAGGCAAGTATTTGAAAAAAAAAAATTGAGCGTTCTGTATAAAGAGGATGTGGATTGGTCAGCTCAATTTTCTTTAAGACCAGGGATGTGAGGAAACCCGCTGTGGATTATCCAGATCCGTTGCTGTGTCTTAGTTGGGAATTATTACACTATCGATTAGGGAGTCGGTATCGAACAGGAGGAGACTATTTCTATATTGTGTTTGTAATGATAGTAGCGATGTGTCTACTCATTTATGAGGCTATTTCTATATTCTGTTTGCAATGATAGTTGCCGTGTTCATTGCGCATAAATAGATTTAGTTAAAAAAGTTGCGTGGATACCAAGTTTAAACAAAAGTGAAAAAAAAAATTACTTTTACAAATAATAATTGTGAATTTGTTGCAAAAATAAATACAATACTTGTGGATATATTGCAAAAATAAATATAGAACTTGCGGATGTGTTTCAAAATAAATTTTCATGCGATTTTTAAAATGTTGTTTTCTTCAATATGAATTTAAATATAAATGGATATAAAATAAACTTTTTTTTTTAGTTTAAATTAAGCCGATCATTATTTTTATGAATACAACTTTCATTAATCCAAAATTAAATGAACTCAAAATACAATTAATATACATTAAAATACTATAAAAATAATTTATAAAAATATCATAGAAATAAAATATTGAATAACATATTATACATTTCATGTAAACATAAGCAAATTAAAGCTTTAGATAAAACTTAACGTTGATGATACGCGTCAATAGAAACAGGTTAATGCAAATTTGAGTTAATCCTTAATCAACTCAAGCCATGATTAGGTCAATATCTTAAAAATCATTTCAAATGTATATTTTTCTCTCAAAACATGTTTACTTTTGCTTTCGTTCCAAATTGATTAAAAAAAACTTTTCAATTTTGTTCACCTATTATTATCAAACTGTATCTTTTTTCTTTAATTCTCCTAGTTTTGCCAGTTTAGTTCCTCTTATATAGGGCCGAAGTTAATGTTTTGATTTATTCTATTGTTTCATCAAAATTTGCCTGTTTAGTTCCTCTTATATAGGGCCGAAGTTAATGTTTTGATTTAGTCTCATGTTTCATCAAAATTTGCCTGTTTAGTCCCTCTGATATAGTGCCAATGTTAATGTTTTGATTTAGTCTCATGTTTTACCAAAATTTGCCTGCTTACTCCATCTGATATAGTGCCAAAATTAATGTTTTGATTTAGCCTCTCTTGTTTCACCAAGTTAAAAAGATTATTCAGTAACTCCGGGCTTAATTTGTAAGCTGCTGTGGAATGTTTATGAGGGAAGGAATTTTTTAACTGCTACAAACTGCTACTTGTGCGGTTTCGCATTCTGTTGGGATTTATGAAAACTGAGCAAACAACTTCACGTCGCTGTAGACAGCTTTGGATAACATCGTTTTGGTAAGTTTTGATTAATTAATTTTTGTTTTTAATTAAGTGATAACATCGTTTTGGTAAATTTTCATTCATTATTTTATTTGTTTTTATATTAAGTTTATATGACAATGTGCCTTGACTGTTTTAAAAACTTATTTTTTTTAAATTTGAGTTTTATTTGCGAATCAATGTATCATAGTGAACATTGATCTGTTTGTGATGAGCTACGGGTCAGAGGTCAGGTGTCGTATAAGTTTGTAAAGGTGTAGCAAAAGAAACAAAACAACCAGACTACAACTTTTAATTTTTTATTTCGATCCTTATTTTGAAGGGAAATATACTTAGACCATTTTGAGGATTTAAATATTTCAATACTAACCAAATATAAAAGTTACTTCCCATGATCAATAGATGAGCAAAAACAACTATATAACCTCCCATGATAAGTAGAACAAAAGAAAATTAAATTAGTTCATATAACCATTACAAGAATATAAAAGCAAATTATCCCCCATGATCAGTGGAAGAGTATACAACCACATTAACTCTTAGGGACAGTAGAATAATATAAACAACATTACCTCCCATGATCAGTAGAAGAAAAAAAACTGCATTATCTCCCTTGATATCTCATAAACAGAATAAGAATGTAAAACTACATTTACTCTTAGGGACAGTAGAATAATATAAACGACATTGCCTCCAATGATCAGTAGAAGAAAAAAAAACTACATTATCTCCCTTGATTTCCCATAAACAGAATAAGAATGTAAAACTACATTTACTCTTAGGGACAGTAGAATAATATAAACAACATTACCTCCCATGATCAGTTGAAGAACAAAAAACTACATTATCTCCCTTGATCTCACATAAACAGAAAAAGAATATAAAACTACATTACCTCCCATGAACAGACTAGAAGGGCAAAAAAAAAACTACATTATCTCCCATGAACAGTAGAGCATAAAAACTACACGTAACCTTGACATTGGTGTTGATCAATGTACTCTTGTGGCTACATGTAGCCACAACGTTAACGTTTTGTTGCTGGACATTCATTAATTATCACTCATAATTAGTCATTCGAGCAGCTAATCAAGTTAATTGTATGCTAATTTTGAGCTTAAATTGTAGGGTTATTGTTTCGCAACAAAAGAAAAAAAAAGCTATCAGTAATTTGTGTCTTTGGCATTCAGTAAATTCAGTGAATCGATGTTGTTCCAATTAATTGATTTAAAAAAATACCAAACTATATTATAATGCTGCATACTTATTATAATATTACGCGAATAATTGACAACAATTAGGTACATAATGAAATATAATAAACTGGGAGTGATCTCCCCTAAACTTTCTCGAATATTCTTATATAAAACAACAGGGGATGGGAACTCGGGCTATTGACATGATTTTTAATCCATTTTAAATACTTAAAGTTTTAAAAATAGAATAAAATCTCGTAGACAAAATAATTGCACACCAAGTGAACTAGTGAACGCCAAATAAAAAAGTGCACAATAGCGCGCAATATTATTAGTACTTTAAAAATTTACATTAGTTTTTTGAGAAATCGGAAGTAGCGTAAATTACTACTTCCGGTCAACGGAAATTACTCAAAATTTAACAGAAGGTAGAGAATTAGATCTTTTACTTACATGTGAAATTTCATTTATCTATCTGAAATAGTACTCAAGTTATAGGCTTTTGAAAAATTCAAAGTAGAAAAAGTACCACTTCCGGTTATCGGAAATCGCTCAAAAGTTGATACGGATCTACGATTTTGATAAAATACTTATATATGAAATTTCATCAACCTAGCTATAACGGTACTCAAGTAATCGTGTTTACACACGGACACACACACACACAGACACACAGACATACGGACAGAATTGCAAAGCCCAGTTTTTCAGACTGGATTACGCATAAAACCTCTTAATTTTGATAAATCTGGATTGATAATTTTTGCCCGATTAAAATAAGTCCTCTATACTTCGGATGTGATGAAGGACTGAGGTGTAATACGGTGAAAATTGTTAAAATTTCAAGTGATTTTTGTGCACGATTACAATACTTTCTCTATACTTCGTATATACGAGAAAGTAAAAAGACAATATGAACGAAAAGTTACAGCATTTAGGAATAATCGTATATATATATATATATATATATATATATATATATATATATATATATATATATATATATATATATATATGCGGGATTTAAATATATTTATTTATATACATGCATTTGAAAACCTAAATTCAACTTAATACATAATCATAAACACACACATATGTATACATATACATAGACATAAATACATAAGTAAAACAAAAACATTGACAAAAAACTGCTTACACCAGATAGAAGTAAGCCATTACCAGAAGGGGAATCCCCATGGGTGTAGTCCCAAGCATCAAGGCTTTTTGTAACTTCGTTTGTCTTCTTGGTCTTTTGGCACCATCATGTGCTTTTTTTACAACATTAGACTGACCACGGTGGCTTGGGAACTGGACTCACCATGTAGCCGTTGTCTGAAGCTGTGCTACATCCTCTGCACCTTTATATTGATTATATATATATATATATATATATATATATATATATATATATATATATATATATATATATATATATATATATATATATATATATATATATATATGCATATATATATACATGTGTATATATATATGTATATATATATGTATATATATATGTATATATATATATATATATATATATATATATATATATATATATATATATATATATATATATATATATATATATATATATATATATATATGCATATATATATGCATATATATATATGCATATATATATATACATGTATATATATATATATATATATATATATATATATATATATATATATATATATATATATATATATATATATATATATATATATATATATATATATATATATATATATATATATATATATATATATATATATATGCGTGTGTGTGTATGTATGTGTGTGTATTTCGTGGCGTAGGTAGGATTCCGTCATATGAGCATCCAAGGGACCTCATTTAGATAACCTAAATGTTTTGTGATCAAATGTCGCCAACATTTCCACCATTTTTATCTGGCAATTCACGTCGTCTCCCCCGTTCATCTACCACCAATTGCTTAACTGGCATATCTGAACATACCCCCCCCCCCCCACACCTAGACGAGACTACCACAGACACACGCCTCGTGTTTGTCAAAGATGTCCCGTTGTTTTTTTTAGCCGGGCCTGGAATTGGTTCCAGTGTGGGCAGACGACTCGTGTTGTTTGACCAAACAGACAGTAAGACGGTCATTTTTCCATGTGGGCTAGAGTTTGTTTGGAGTTATAGAACTTGGACAGTAAAGGTCGACATGTAGAAATACTTTTAGGGGGAGGTTACATATGCTGCGTACAATCGGAAATAAAGTGAAACACTAGAAAGCATATATATATATATATATATATATATATATATATATATATATATATATATATATATATATATAGCTACACAAAATGGCTACACATATGTACAGTGCCGGCGCCAGGTTATTTAGCGCCCTAGGCAAAACTTATTAAAACGCCCCCTTTCACACAAATTAATTACTAAAACATTTGTATAAGAAAACAATTTATTAAAAGTGACATATTAGTTTATTATCAATTGCATGCACGTTATACGTAGACATCAAAATCAAATTTTACCTGTCTCCTTCGTCTCAAAAGTTTGTACTAATTCCTTCAATCCCAGTTTGCAAGCGCAATTACATTTTATTGAAATTGTTGCTAAGTCCACGAGTCTACTTTATACTTTACGACATAGCCCCACCCCATTTAAGTGTCCCCCCCCCCCCGCCCCCTCCCGGGAAAAAAATGTCTGGAAAACAAAAACACTGAAACAAAAATTTCTTGTATTGTTGGGCTCTGCAGTCCTCCCAAGGTGAGTTCCAAAACGGAACTTACCTGTTTTAAGCTTGACTGTCTTTAGTTGTAATTGTAAAAAGTCTATATTGTGTGATTATGTAACGATTTTTTTTGTTTTTGAAAAATAAAAGGTTATAAATGTTATAGATTTTAGCCTAAAATTGTTATATATGAATCCTTTAGGAGATGGTGAAAAATATAAAAAGACAATTGTCTACTAACATTAAGTATTGCAATCTACAACGGCTACTGATGTATTTGTTTTTCAACTTGATAATGCTAAAAATACCTACCAAACTATTTTGTTTAGAACTTAAGCTCTATATATTTTTTAGCGCAATTTCCATTCTGGAGAATTGCGTTTATTAACTCGTCATTTCTGGGAATGGATGGATGAATGAATGAATGAATGAATGTATGGATGAATGTGTGTCCGGGCTTTAAGTCGTATCTCCTCCTCAACGAAGCAATATCGATGACTAGTTCCAAAAGCAATTATGTTAAGCAAGTTACGAGAATGAGCATAGGCCATAAAAATTCCGGGTTTCTTTCATGTATTTCCCGGAAAAGCCAAAAAACCTAAAAAAAAATCAGTTTTGGCCCATATCTCGGCAACCAGACCACTTAGCGTCTTGAAACATTTACCAATCGATTCCTGCCATAATTTAGAACAATATTGCCGAAGAAAGTTTTCAAAAATAGCCTCTCGTTCGGTCACAAATTTTAAAATTACATAAACACCTACAAACCGATCGTTCTTCTAGCTTGAACGCACCCCAGCATTATACGTCAGAGCTATTTTTAGATAACATAAGGAAATTGCGCATAAATGTCACTAGACGTTTTTAATTAACTTGTTTACAATTGCAAATAATAACTTGTAAAGTATAAAGTAGACTCGTGGACTGTGCAACAATTTCAATTAATTGTAATTACGCTTGCAAACTGGAATTGAAGGAATTAGTACAAACTTTTGAGACGAAGGAGGCAAGTAAAATTTAATTTTAAGCTATAAGTTGTATTTATATGTAAGCGGTCAACCTGAGGTGCAGGAATTTGAAAGGAATGTAAAGTTAATCAACGAATTATCTCCCATTTGAAAATCCAAATTAGAAAATTTTATTCAAGGGAAATAACTTTCACAAGAATAGCTAAGTTAACCAAGTGTAACTAAGACATGTTTGAAAAATACAATAAAACGCTCTAAATGTTATTACGTAATAATTCTAACACATCTTTTATATTAGCTATGAAACCATGTAAAAACAATATATTTTACCTATTGAATACTTAACTGTAGGTTTTGTTTGAAAGTCTAATAACGGTAGCTTTATTATAACATACTTCTATTCAATTATGATGACGTACATTTATTAGTAATGGGTAAGAAAAATTATCAAAAGTAATTTTGGATCCCTAAAGGGACGTATTTTAGAAAAGCAAACACGGGTAATTGTTTAAGTTTAAGACATTGCTAGAATGTGTTCCGTACTGAATTGAAATCATCTAATTTACGATAAACTCGACTACTTGATATACTCTTCTACATTCACAACACACATTAAACTTCGATACCTAAACATAACTAGACTCGATGCTCCAGAACTATGACATCCATACAAACGGGACTCCCAATCATCAACGATTTCACTGGACCTACTACTACACTTTAACAGTCAATATAATTCGATACCTTAATACCACAAGAATCAATACTCTCGAACTCCAGAACTACGATACTTCATCCCCTGCATTCTCATTTCTCTATTATCAATCAAATTCCATTAGGCCTTCAACTACAAAACAATCAAATAAAAATTTTGACACTTTAACACTTCGATACTTTATACCTATGAAACCATATCAGCAACAGCCTTCCGCCGTTACTCCCAAATCTAAACGATTCATCAAAACTTACCAAACAAGTACAATACTTTGAACACCCCGTCGTTACAAAACTCTATACGCCAGGACAGATTTCTACTTCAAAGTCAGAGAAAACCAGACTTACAAGCCCTATTAAGATTAAATAACCGTTTGAAATGTTCGAAATTTAAATTACGAACTTATTTAATCGTTTTCTACATCAGTTATGTGACATCAAATTAAAAAGTCAAAGTGACTGGTAAAAAAGCGCCGCGACCTTTCCAAATTAGGGAGGTGGGTTGCATTTTCACCATCACGAATAAATAAAGGCCTATATAGACCTAATTTTGGGGTGGGGGTGCAAAATTAATAGTTCGTCCTGGGTGCCGAAATAGATCGCTACTCCTTTATAAAAGTTATTAATTATTAGGTATTTTTTTATAGTAGCGATTAAACGTTTGCGCCACCCCCTCCCCCCTTAGGGATGGTACCCTAGGCGACCGGCTAGTTCGACTTATAAGTATCTCCGGCCCTGAATATGTATATACATGAGGACCTTTCTGATGTTACCCCAACCTTTATGTGTTGGTTCTTCCAGTCGTGAAATATTAAGATATCCTGGCATATTTTATTCTTCGTTCCTAACTGTAATAACGGATGGTTAACTTCCAAAGTAGTGCACAGTATGCCATATGAAAGCTGTGTCAAAACTATGTCTACTGTCAATGTCGAGCCCCTGCCACCCCCCCCCCCCCCCACCACACACTCCCTCACCCTGCCCACGCGATGCGTGCCATTAATCTGGATCCATCGTCAATTGTTAAACAAATACAAGATTCTGTAATTGCTAGTCTATTTCTAGAATTCTGGAACAAAATAAAGGTCTTTTTTTTTATAAGGCTTGTCTTCACTCCCCCCCCCCCCCCACCAGAGAACTGGAGTTATGTTTTGCAACCCTCAGGAAATAAGATTTGATGTTTTCTTAAACACACAACATTTCCTTTTCTTTTTGGGCTCTTTCAAGTCATGTTTTGTGTAGAGAGAGAGAGAGAGAGAGAAAGAGAGAGAGAGAGAGAGAGAGAGATTAGGAATAAAATGACGCCATATAATAGCTCCGGGCCAGCATAATTTGTAAAGAAAACATTTTTATAAAGATCACGTGTGCAAAAAATGTGTTTTAAAAAACATGTTCACAACATTTATGTCTGATTTTGTTTCAGAAGTTTATAAAGTGTAACCAAATTAACAACTCGCGCTCATGTTAAAAACGACAAACAGTTTGGTAATACAAGTCATATGTGGCGTCATAATGCTATTCTTTTAGTTGAGTGGTTCAAATATAAATAAAGTTGAATACAAAAAGTACACATTTTTCGTTATTAAAAATAAAACTCGACATAAGCTTTGGTGTTAATATTCGTTAAAATATTAGGTTAAAAACAAAAGCTACAGTTTTCGTGTGTTAAAGCATACGAAGCATATCTGGATATTCCTAGTGTTGTTGGTTAAGTGTTATAAGTATCGGGGTGGGGAAAGGGGGGGGGGGGGCATTTTTCGTTTTTTTTTCCCTTTTCTTTAAACTAATATTTACATTTTCGAGATTCAAATATTAATTCGTTGAAACCGCTTGGAACATTTAATGGCACCAAAATAACAGAAAGCAATATATAATGGCACGACAATAACAGAAAGCAATATATAATGGCACGACAATAACAGAAAGCAATATATAATGGCACGACAATAACAGAAAGCAATATATAATGACACCACAATAACAGAAAGCAATATATAATGGCACGACAGAAAGCTACATTTAAAGGAACCACAAAAAGAAAACTAATTAAGAAATGAAGCCATTTTAAGCTAATTTGAAAACAGAAAAAAACACTCCCGCCCATAACCCTACCACCTCAAACATACAAATTAGTTAAATGAAATTAAGAGCACACGTTCAGAACACGTGTATAAAAACTTTTTCCTTCAACACCATTTCAACAGATTCTACAATCACAATGATACTAGTATTACTAGCTCACACAATCACATTAATGATAATACTAATAGTTCACACAATCACAATGGTACTACTATTACTAGTGCACGCAATCACAATGATACTAGTATTAATAGTTCACACAATCACATGTATACTAGTATTACTACCTCACACAATCACAATATTGATAATATTAATAGTTCACACAATCACATGTATACTAGTATTAATAGATCACAATCACATTGATACAAGTATTAGTAGTTCACACATTCATATTGACACTAGTATTAATAGTTCACACAATCACATTGATACTAGTATTAATAGTTCACACAATCACATTGATACAAGTATTAGTAGTTCACACAATCACATTGATACTAGTTCCCCGTATCACCCTGCCAATAGTTCCCCCAATCACCTAACATTATTTCCATTCTAGCCGCGTCGTCGTTGTGTTGCTTCACTTTATTTTCTTATAATTCCCTTTTACATTTTTTACTTTATCAATTTCATTTCTGTAACGAATAGCTTTGTTGTACTGTTTATCTAGTCTTATATTCATATTTATTTTATTTCATGTCTATTTTACACGCCTTTACTTCTTATGTATATATATATATATATATATATATATATATATATATATATATATATATATATATATATATATATATATATGATTGCTGTGTGCGGCTGCAGGCTCTTCAACTGACAGATGTCAAACGGAAGTTGCGCCGTCTGTTGGGATATCATTTGTCCAGAGAATATTGATTTTAATATGTGATCTTTTCTCGATAAACGAACCAGAGAAACACATTAAAAATCCCAACTCTGCTATCTAACTCTTACACTCAGTAGTTTTAACAAACTTAATTTTTACTTTCTCGTATATACGAAGTATAGAGAAAGTATTGTAATCGTGCACAAAAATCAATTGAAATTTTAACAATTTTCACCGTATTACACCTCAGTCCTTCATCACATCCGAAGTATAGAGGACTTATTTTAATCGGCAAAAATTATCAATCCAGATTTATCAAAATTAAGAGGTTTTATGCGTAATCCAGTCTGAAAAACTGGGCTTTGCAATTCTGTCCGTATGTCTCTGTGTGTGTGTGTGTCTGTCCGTGTGTAAACACGATAACTTGAGTACCGTTACAGCTAGGTTGATGAAATTTCATATATAAGCATTTTATCAAAATCGTAGATCCGTATCAACTTTTGAGCGATTTCCGATAACCGGAAGTGGTACTTTTCCTACTTTGAATTTTTCAAAAGCCTATAACTTGAGTACTATTTCAGATAGATAAATTAAATTTCACATGTAAGTATCAGATCTAATTCTCTACCTTCTGTCAAATTTTGAGTAATTTCCGTTGCCCGGAAGTACTAATTTACGCTACTTCCGATTTCTCAAAAAACTAATGTAAATTTTTAAAGTACTAATAATATTGCGCACTATTATGCACTTTTTTATTTGGCGTTCACTTGGTGTGCAATCTTTTTTCTACGAGATTTTATTCTATTTTTAAAACTTTAAGTATTTAAAATGGATTAAAAATCATGTCTATAGCCCGAGTTCCCATCCCCTGTTATTTTATATAAGAATATTCGAGAAAGTTTTGGGGAGATCACTCCCGGTTTATTTTGTATAATTTTTCGTGCGAGTTTTGATGACATTGTACCTATTTGGTGAAGTCGAATGACATGAAAATAGGATGGAAAAGAATGTTTAAAAATTAGACGTTTCAGAATATTCAGGTTACGTAGAGATATTCTACCTTAGGAAAATCGACTGTATGAAAATCGATATTTTGTCACTACATGTTGTTAATATTTGAGGTTGAATGGTCGATAATAGACATGATTTCATGGTGAAAGGTAATGTTTGAGATTGATTTCATGGTTAAAGTTAATGTTTGAGATTGAATCGTCGATAGTTTAAACTTTAAACAATACACACATGCTTTACGGTAAATTTACAAGAGCTATCAATTGATACATTTTTAATTTCTTTTCCCCATTTGCAGCCCAGTTTAAAATATACACGTTTTCAAATTCTATTTTAGGAGCAGTTCTCAATTTTAATCCCTCATTGTTTTCTGACGCGGTTCTTTGTTTTAAGCGTCTCTGGTTACCAGTTTTGTTGAAAGATTAAGTGGCAGATTTTAATGTTTATTTTTATTTGTGCCCCCCTCCCTCCCCCTACACCAACACTCGCACAGCATGACGCCACCCTATGTTAAATTAAAGTCATTAGTTTTTAAACCCGCAATACGACGTCCGTAGCTGAAATATCAAGCGATTATTGTGTTGCTGTTCCTTCCCGCGGCGGTGGTGCAGTAGTAGGAATCTAAGGTGTGGTTGGGGGGAAGGGGGGGGGGGGCGGAAAGGGGTGGGGGTAGGGTTCATGTTTCTCATTAACGTAACTTCTACACTGGAGTTGAACTTTTGAGAATGGTTACTCGTTTATATCGATTTCGTAGATGAAGTAGAGTCAAATAGTTTCGGAGTCCTCGGCATATATAGGGTTAATGTAGTTAGTTCTATGCTCACATGCCTTTACTTTCCCAACTGGAGTCACGCTTCCAGGAGAGTTGGGTGGGCATAGGATCATCCTACGCTGCCACGTCATGGATCCGAACACGAGACTATTGGGTTATCATCTTACGCTCTACCGTCCTACCATGCCATTCCATTTCGATAATCTTTTGTAATAAAACTCATCAGATCAATTTAGTTAAGTATCGATATGTTTCTTCTGGTATCGCTGTTACGATCCTTGTTAAGATTACGTTTAGGCTCCATACTTATAAAAGTTAGGGCAGAGTGGTAGGATTTAAGTGTGTGTTACGGCCAGTGTTAGGATTTAAGTGTGTATTATGGCCAGTGTTAGGATTTAAGTGTGTGTTATGGCCAGTGTTAGGATTAGGGTATCGATACCAGCAAACAAATAAATAAATAAAAACATCGAATACCTCCCACCGACGCTTTAAAATACACCACCGTAATCGATACTGTATGCACTCTTCAATTAGATCTGCTAACGTACCAGACAAATGACATCTACATCAATACCCCCCCCCCCTCCCACACTCCTCCTTACCCTCCCCCCACCCCAAGATTCCAGAACTGCAGAGAATATCTGAGTAGATCTGGCTCAATGTGAACCGAGTCTGGCCCAGCACTGAAAGAATCTCACAACTGGAGTCCAAATTGTATTTTCGATTCCCTCGACGCCGTTACCACATTACCTTTGCTGGACACGGGAGATAATGACGGTTTTTTGTTGTCAGATATCACAAATAATTAACTCCCCTTTTTAAAAAAATTCTTTGTATTTAAAAAAAAAAGTCCTGTTCAATTTTCTCCCCATGTTGTAAATTTGTTATCCAAAAAACGTAAATGGAGATTAGATTTACATCTCGTTTGATGTACAGCGCCGTAAATCTATACCTCTCCTGACCTCTTTTACTGACCCCCCCTCGTCTGACAGACAGCCAATATGCCAGGTTTTTCTAAAAATAAAAAAAAAATTGCAGCCTCGCCCTGGCAGCTACACATCATGTGACTGACATCCCAGAATTATCAGCCACATCCCAGATCCCATTTGACATCCCAGATTCCCGTTGATATTCTAGAATTTTGGATGACATCGCATTGTCATTCTGTTGATGGCCTCACATATTCTCATACTGCCCATGGCCTCTTATATTCTCATACTGCCCATGGCCACTCATATTCTCATACTACCCATGGCCTCTTATATTCTCATACTGCCCATGGCCTCTCATATTCTCATACTACCCATGGCCTCCCATATTCTCATACTGCCCATGGCCTCTTATATTCTCATACTGCCCATGGCCTCTCATATTCTCATACTACCCATGGCCTCCCATATTCTCATACTGCCCATGGCCTCTCATATTCTCATACTACCCATGGCCTCCCATATTCTCATACTGCCCATGGCCTCTTATATTCTCATACTGCCCATGGCCTCTCATATTCTCATACTACCCATGGCCTCCCATATTCTCATACTACCCATGGCCTCACATATTCTCATACTACCCATGGCCTCCCATATTCTCATACTGCCCATGGCCTCCCATATTCTCATACTACCCATGGCCACTCATATTCTCATACTACCCATGGCCTCCCATATTCTCATATTGCTGAGGACCTCCCATATTCTCATACTCCCATATTCTGTCATATTGTAATGGAATCTGTGATGACATTTTAAAATTGTCTATACATTTCGAGATTTATCGATGAATTGGTCGAATTTTCAATTGACATCCCAAATTTTCGATTGACATTCCGAATTCACAATGACATCTTGATGATATCACAATGGCATCCTATAAACATTTAAATATAGAATTATCGATGTCATTCTTGAATTTTATATATCATCCTAATATAACAAATGACATGTAGCAAATATTGAAAAAACCCAAACAAATGACACAATCCACCAATCGCGGTTATATTTCCACCGACAAAATATGTAGCCGATCCCTTTCTACTTTTCCGTCGATAATGTTCAGTTAGTACACGATAGCAGGGTGGTACGGCGTGGCCTAGCGGTAGAGCACTAGACTGCTAACACGAAGGTCTCGGGTTCAGTTCCGTGGAACTTTCCTGAATCGACTATAGGGAAAGGAAAAGCTGTCGGGCATTGTACTACCCACTTTATCACACACATGCGGGGTTAAAACAAATGAACTCTACTTCATCTGCCCAATGGATCGTTAGGTCTAAAGAGGAGTCTTATTTTAGACGGTGGTAGGCGTCTATTGCTCTCTATCAGCAGGTGGGTTTTTAGAAAATTAAAAACTTAACATATTCTCTCAAAAGTTAAATATAGCATACCCCTCGTCAAACCATAAAACCGTAATAATTGAAATATTTGAAGACGAAACTTGGATTCTCCCCTACTTTTCAATTATTTTTCTAATCAAGATTTTGTTTTTAAATTTGAAAAAAAATATATTTTATAATTCAAATTCAAGCGTTTTAATTACTATTCGCAATCACCTAACAAAGTTAGGGATAACAAGTTTTCTTGTAGACAAAATGCATTGTAAAATTTCACGAAAAACAACGGATTTACTCTGAAGGACAAAACAATAGAAAAAAAACCATCACAAAAAAATAAATTAATAAGCCTAAATAAAAAAACTTAAGTCTTATTTTGTTTTACTGATTTCTTTCTCTGTTTCGAGGAGAATTAAAATTATTGATTGACGTTTTCTATCGGTTAATTTGTGCCGTTCTTGGTGGGTTGCCATGGCGACAACAACGCGTCGTCCGCGGCGATTGGTTCTAACTCGTGTGCTCCAACTTCTACAATTTCGACTTCCGGCCTACGACAGGGTGGCTTTTGCGATGGGATATTGACCTATACATTTTCAAGCCTCTCCATTTGATCCCTGTAATTATATTTGTGGGTAATCGCTGGATCACATGCAATGCAAGCCTACACGCCACTTAACCGCCCACTACACGCCACCTACACGCCACTTACACACCAACTACAGGCCACTTACACGCCACTTACACGCCACTTTACCGCCCACTACAAGCTGCTTACACGCCGCCTACACGTAGACTACACGCCACTTACAAACCAACTACACGCCACTTACACGCCGCCCACACGCCGCCTAGATGCCGCTTACACGCCACTTAACCGCCCACTACACGCCACCTACACGCCACTTACACACCAACTACACGCCACTTACAAACCAACTACACGCCACTTACACGCCAACTACACGCCACTTACACGCAACTACACGCCACTTACACGCCACTTACACGCCGACTACACGCCGCTTATACGCCACTTACACACCAACTACACGCCACTTACACGCCAACTACACGCCACTTACACGCAACTACACGCCACTTACACGCAACTACACGCCAACTACACGCCACTTACACGCAACTACACGCCACTTACACGCCACTTAACCGCCCACTACGCGCCACCTCCACGCCACTTACACCCCGCCTACACGCCGCCTAGATGCCGCTTATACACCGCTTACACGCCACTTACACGCCACTTACACGCCACTACACGCCACTTTCACGCCACCTACACGCCGCTCACACACCAACTACAAGCCGCCTAAATTACCAAATATTTGCAGTTTATATCCAAACGTTTGTAAATCAGGTTTTCCCCCAAACAAAGCACGCAAACATACACGTACACAAAATATTGATTAACATTTCAAAAGTTTAATTTTTTTATTTTAAATCGCTGAAATTAACATATCATTATTGATTTAAGAAATAATAATTTACGATACTGAATAAAATTTAGAAAAATCCAAAATTTCAAAAGTTCAAAATAAAAGAATTATCTTCAGATTTTAAGGGATTAATAATTGTAAAGACAGTTTGAATCATTTAAAATTAAGACTTTGATCGAAGAAATAAAAAAAAAATTGTTATTTTTGTACAAAATGGAATTCCATAGAATTCGTCCCGGAAAACGTAAACTTCCTGTGCTGTGGTTAAAGCTACTTTGAGAAATATGTTTTATTTATCGCGAGTGTATTTTGTAAAGAACGGAAATCTCATCAACTGGGGAACGGTTGAGCTTAGTTGAGAACGTGACGGTTTTGCCGTCTGAATGTTTGTCCATTGCATGGCGAAGACGTCTAGAAGATGAGTGGCTTGTTCAGTTACTCCAGCCCATAGGTAGGTGGATTCTACAGATAAATTCTTACGCAACTGGTCAAACTATAGCTAGGTGAATTCTACAGATGAATTCTTACGCAACTGGTCAAACTATAGCTAGGTGGATTCAACAGATGAACTCTTACGCAACTGGTCAAACCATAGGTAGGTGGATTCTACAGATGAATTCTTACGCAACTGGTCAAACTATAGCTAGGTGAATTCTACAGATGAATTCTTACGCAACTGGTCAAACTATAGCTAGGTGGATTCAACAGATGAACTCTTACGCAACTGGTCAAACCATAGGTAGGTGGATTCTACAGATGAATTCTTACGCAACTGGTCAAACCATAGGTAGGTGGATTCTACAGATGAATTCTTACAAATCTTACGCAACTGGTCAAACTATAGCTAGGTGGATTCTACAGATGAATTCTTACTCGAATGGCCAGCCAATAGCTGCTTACATTCTACAGGTATATTCTTTGATCACCGGAGGCTAAGTTTTCTTCAAACTTTGGGGTTCGTTTTTTTTTAAGTCTCAGAACGACGGGACGGTGTCAACATAACACGTCAATCAGCAGACACCTTGTAGTGAGTGATTGAAGGGGGATGAATGGGGGGGGGGGGGATGTTGTTTATACTTTGTACCCTGTCCTGTTCGTCCCTGTTCAATCCTCGTGTATTGAGTTGTGTCAGTCCGGTTTGTACCTGTTTTCTGTAAGGGTATATAAGGTGTGTGAGAACGTGTGTGATTGCTTCAGTTCAGTTCAGTTCTTCTACAAGGTTAGTGTAGGTTAGTTCTGTACTGTTAGATAGCCACTGTATCTTAATGTGTGTACTCGCGAGTGTATTTATATTTAGAATAGCCTGTGTTGTGTACAGTGTTTCTTCCAGACTTTTTTTCTCCGTGGGGGGCACTTGCAATTTTCGGGGAGGCGGTAGACTTTCTTCGGGGGGGGGGGGGACACTGTTAAAAGTATATATTTTATATATATTTTATATATAAATTTTTTAAATTTCATTTCGTTCGGGCGGGCTTAGCTCCCCCCCCCCCTCCCCGAAGAGATGCCTAGAAGAAACTCTGGTTGTGTAGATAGTGTAGATAGTTTTAAACGCTTTTGGTGGTAACGAGCCGTTGTTTCCATTAGTTTTGTAACCCGTTAGTGGTTGTATGTCTTATATGTTGCGTGGCGCACTGGACACACGTAAAGGCGTGTCCGTGTGTTCACAACACACCAACATAAGGAGACGTGTTGACACACACATACAGGTACATGTGTTCGCAATAGTGTTTCTTCCAGACATTTTTTCTCCGGGGAGGGGGGGGGGGGCGGACACATTGTTAAAAGAATATATTTTCTATTGCGTTCGAGGGGGAGGGGGCGATAGACTCTCTTCGAAGAGACGCCTGGAAGAAACACTGATTCGCACACACAGAAATGTATTAAGAACACACAAGGCACACACGAACATACATACAAATATACAAGCATACATTCATATTTATACAGGTACAGACAGACACACTAATACACACACACACACACACACACGTAACAGTGACCATTTAAGCTAAAAATACCACCACCAAAAATAAAATCTCCGAATATTCGAGTCGACTCCATGGGTCAACAGAACTGGATTGGAAATTCCATCACCCTACCGTCCACCCTGCAGTCTCTCTTCCCCCCCCCCCCCCTTCCCATCTCTCCCCCCCACCTCTCCCGCAAGGACGCGGCAGTCAGGCATAAAATTCCAGCCTGTCTCCCCCCACGGGCAAACAGAATCGCTCACGCTGGTGATTTCTTCACGCTCCAGTGGTTGTCTTTAAAACTAAAACAGTCGTCAGGGGCGGGCATTCTTAGACACCACGTGAACACTAATTAATTTCAAAACAAATTTTTACCGCAAGATGTAACTACAATGTTTACCTTGAGTTTGAAGAAGTTGCGTTCTGATTTTGTTATTATAATATTTTTAACATCATAATATTTTTAAAATTACAACTTTGTTATTTTTTGTTATCGTCATATTTTGTATTATTCTATTTCTCATATTTTAACAGTCTTATAATAGTCTATATGGAAAGACACTTGTCCGTGCATTTGTCGTATACGGATACACGTCTATTAAGGAAAACAGCTTTTGGACAAAAGTTCATTTAGATACACGTGTTTTTCAATCATATAGACCCGTATCCGTTACCCCCCCCCCCTTCTCCCTCGAGAGTGTTGTATGTAAACTATGTACAGAGAACAGCATTCTCTGAATGTCCAGTTTCCCAAGGTCGGTATTGGCCAGCTTTGTTTCACCCAGTCTGTGCAGTGGCGCATTTTTAAAAAGTTGGAACGAAATTATTTGGTCCTTTCCCTGGGGATTTGACCTCCTAGAAGAACGATCGGGCACGGAACAATTTAAATACGAAATTTTCGCCACACAACATTCGACAATGGGTCGTGTAGTTACATTTTTGATTTCCTGTTCAAAATCATTGTTTTTTTTAAAAAATACTTTGTTAAAGCGAAGTCAGGTGAAATAGGACGGTCGTAGACAAGCTATAGTTTATTAATAGAAGATGGTTAAAAAATAAAAATAAATATTAAAGGGTTAAAATTAATTAACGTCTCATTGTCTCATGTCTATTTTAATAGATGCAGTTTAACGATACAAACTTCCAGACTGTTGTTTTGTTCTTTTCGGGTCTAAGAGATGCGAGCAGTTAAAGATTAATTAAGGGGTTAGAGATTACTTACCGTGGCTTTCTCTCTTATGATGTCAGTAATGCGTCAGTTTAAGGGTTAAACAATACTTAATGTTATGATCTCAGAAATGCCAACAGTAAAGGGTTAAAGGTTTCTTACTGTAGCTTTCTGTCGTGTGATCTAAGAAATGTGAGCACGTTTAGAGAGTGGGTAGTGCCACCTGACTATCAGACATCTATTTTTAGCCCAATCGATGGCTCATACCGCAATAAACATTTGACACGGTGCTCGCTTATAAGATGATAGGTTGGGATAAAGGGGGGGGGGGGGGCGTTAGTGACACAGGGAACTGGCCGGTATAAGATGATAGGTTGGGATAAAGGGGGCGATGGGATAGGGGGATGTTTGATTAGGGACTGGGGGGACTTGTTGGGGATAGGGGGAGGGTGTTGTTGGATTGGGGACTGGGGGACTTGTTAGGGATAGGGGGAGGGGGTTGTTGGATTGGGGACTGAGGGGACTTGTTGGGGACAGGATGCACTTGTTGGGGGCTAAGGGTAATTGTTTGGGACTGGGGGGACTTGTTAGGGACAGGTGAACTTGCTCTGTACAGGGGGGGGGGGAGTTGGGGACCGGGGGGGGCTTGCTGGGTATTACTTACTTACTTACTTAATCCTTATCACTCCCTGTGGAGTATAGGTAAAGTAAAAGTTTCCCTTTCAAACCTGACTGTCTATGGGGCAAGACCACTCCGTCCCATTGTGGAGTATAGGGCAGCAACAAATCTCCGCCATTCCACTCTGTCTTAGGCGAGCCACTTTATTTCATGCCAGGTCTTGCCAGTAGCCTGCACTTCTTCTTCCATCTCTCTCCTCCATGTTCCCAGTGGTCTTCATCTCTTTCGCTTTCCAGGCGGAGTCCACTTCAGCGCCATGTTGGGGAGTCTTCTTTTTCTCATACGTAGGACATGGCCCAGCCATCTACATCTTCTCATTCGAACTTCTAAAAAATGTCCTTTAAACCTATCCTTCGTCGTATTTCCTTGCTCGGGCATAGGGGGAGAATTGTTGGGGATAGAGAGAACTTGAGAATCAATTTTAAAATTTAATGTCAGATTTTAAAATTTAATGTCAGATTTCCTCTAGCGTGACGCTATGTGTTCTCGTTGCTCAGGCTTCAAATCTAGCAATATTGACAGACAGTGATATTTTAGCGCCGTGTGTCAATATTGCTGTTTCATTAACAACGCTTGCTTGCTTCCATCCCCTCCCCTCCACCCTTTCTTCAACTGTGAGGTCTGGGTCGGTATTAGTTGAGTTATTTTGTACACTCTGGTATTAAGTTTTGTTAAATTGTCATTCTCTGGCATTTTATTAAAAATATCACTTACGTATTGAGTTTAATTCTTGTAGGTGTAAAACATTGAGATTTACATACGTTTTTTCAACAATTGAGACTTTATATTAATTCTTCTTGTAAATCTATTGATATCTAATTCGATATGTTGGGATTTACTTTTTAAATACCTTTTCGGTGTATACATTTAGTCAGGAATTTTTTTTTTAAATCCTCGGGATAAACAAGTAAAATATTTTTAACGAACTAAAATGTTTTTATTTAAAACATGTAAATATTGAAACACATAAATTATACATTTAAAGTCAAATAATTAAAAAATAAAATAATTTTACATTAAATGTTTAATTATCACAACATAAAATAGATTCACTATAAATAGTAGGCCCAATAACTGCCAAATACAATATAATTATCATTACAAAAAAATCTAATTACTTCAATAGTTTAATAATTTTAAACGAATATTCCCCTAATTATAATAATTACTAAGGGAAAATGTTTTTTCTTTAAAAATTTAACAATTACAAAATAAAATATATTTTCTTTATAAATTTAATAATTTAAAAAATAAAAATATAGAAGTCTACTCCCTTTAAAAGTGTAACAATTACAAAATAAATTATATTCTCCTGAAATATTTACCAATTACAAAATAAAGTATATAATAATAATATAAATAATAAAAATAAGTATATAATAAAATATATTTCCGTTAAAAGTTTAACAATTAAAAAGTAAAATATATTTCCGTTAAAAGTTTTACAATTAAAAAGTAAAATATATTTCCGTTAAAAGTTTAACAATTAAAAAGTAAAATATATTCCAGTTAAAAGTTTAACCATTAAAAAGTAAAATATATTTCCGTTAAAAGTTTAACAATTACACAAAAAAATAGTTTCTCTAAAAGATAATTGCCGGTAGAGCCAGCGATGCACTTAGCCAGGAAATCCCAGTACAGCATATTTGTGCTCAATGATGCTAGCTCTCTCAGGCCGGCAATAAAGGAAAATTTCAGGAAGAGGTGAAGATTGCCTTGTTAGCGGCTGGCTAGCAACTCGCCTAATCAAACATGCATTAGATCGCATCAGGGGGTGCGTTGACAACCTGCGCTGTGTTCAGTCTACACACGGCTGGGGGGGGGGGGAGGAGTAGAATGTGGGGGAGATCTGTGGGGGGGAATCATCTTGGGAGGGGGTGTGGGGGAGGCTTGATATCTTTTAAGATAAATGTGGTGGGGGAAAAAGATGGTGTTCTAGGTTGGGCTGATCTCCGTGTGTGTTGGCGTCACTATTGTCACGCTGGTGCTTCGGTGACGCTGTGTTAAACTGACTCTAACGCCAGTGCTAACCTGACTCTGATGCTACTATGACGCCAGTGCTAACCTGACTCCTATGCTACTGTGACGCCAGTGCTAACCTGACTCTGATGCGACTATGACGCCAGTGCTAACCTGACTCTTCTGCTACTGTGACGCCAGTGCTAACCTGACTATGATGCTACTATGACGCCAGTGCTAACCTGACTCTGATGCTACTATGACGCCAGTGCTAACCTGACTCTGATGCTACTATGACGCCAGTGCTAACCTGACTCTGATGCTACTATGACGCCAGTGCTAACCTGACTCTGATGCTACTATGACGCCAGTGCTAACCTGACTCTGATGCTACTATGACGCCAGTGCTAACCTGACTCTGATGCTACTATGACGCCAGTGCTAACCTGACTCTTATGCTACTATGACGCCAGTGCTAACCTTACTCTGATGCTACTATGACGCCAGTGCTAACCTGACTCTGATGCTACTATGACGCCAGTGCTAACCTGACTCTGATGCTACTATGACGCCAGTGCTAACCTGACTCTGATGCTACCGTGACGTCAAGCTTGGAGATAGTACACAAATCATATATCGTAGTTTTAATACATAGAAATATTATATACTGATATATGGTTATATATAACCGTTTCTAATGTTTTCATAACTTCTGGTTTTTTGTTATGTAAAATATTCACGATTTCCAAATGACGTCAGATATCAAGACAAACTCTAATCTACTCTACTTTATTGCGCGTTAGGTGCTAATGCTCAGTGATGTGTTACTCTACTCCACTTGTACGTAAGTAGTAAACTCCCTGACTCTACTGCACCTGTACATCAGTATTTATCACACTGAGCTGTGTTTCTACAGACAATTTAAAAACTTGGATTCCAACTCAATTCATCATGTATCAGTTCCTTATTTGAAACGTACGAACAATACTTTCCTCGACAACACAAAACAGAAAATAATCTAGTCAGCCCTTCCTCCCCCTCCCCCTTACAACAAAAAAAAAAGTATCATCACAAGTATGAATATGAGGGTATAAAATGTCTGAGGCAAATGAGATTTGTTGCTGAAAAGCCTGAAGGAAATTAAATTTTACCGTCATGTCCAGTGGTGGGGAATACAATCTGTTCTCTTGCTGGTGGCGGAGGTATGGAAAAAATAGTTCAAATTAACTGCATAGTCTGTGTGTGTTTGTGTGTGTGGGTGGGGTGAGGTGGGGTGGGGTTTTGTGTGGGGGGAGTGTGTGTATGTGTGGGAAGGAAATGTAGAAATCAGACTTGGGTGGGTGAGGGGGCGGGGCAGGAAGGAAGTTGGTGAAATCGAAACCAAGATGTGGTGGGGAAGAGGGTAAAAAAAATAACAACTCGGGGAAATCGAAAGTAGAGATTTTCGGTGTGGGAGGAGAGGGGCATGGACAGTGGGGGTGGAGGAGGGGTGAGGAGAAAAAGCGGCTAGAAATACGTGTGGGGGAGGGAGAAATTAGAAGTGTGTGGCGAGATGGAGAAATTGAAACTGGAAGTGAACAAAGGAAGGTTAACATCGGGGGCGTGTCGGTCTGTAACTGCTGTTGTTACAACATCGGGGGCGGGTCAATCTATAACTGCCTTTGTTATCTACCACGAACCGTTTTCTTTCGATCCGATGTCAACATGCCCAGAGCTATCTTCCTCTAGTCGAACGTCTGATTCAATAAGTAAGGCAACCAGTGAACTGTAATGGGTGCTAGCACGTTTAGAAATATTACGTGAGCCGGTGTAGGTTTATTGGAGAGATATAGGTTAAATGTAATGATAACCCTGCTAGCTGTCTATATCATGACCCTGTCATCTGTCTATATCATGGCTGGCTGTCTATAATATAGCCCAGCCGGCTGTCTATTAAATAACTACTACAACAAACACCTACAACCAGTTTACACCTACAAGAAAATGAGATGTAACCATCAACAAATATACACCTACAAACTATTCAAAACTACAACAACATTAAGTATTCACCAACAAAATATATAGGTCTACACTTACAACATATATACACTTACAAAAATATACACTTTACAACATAATATATAATAAGACAATACATATACAAAGAGCATCAAATTTTAAAACACTAAATGACACTCTTAAAGAAAAACAGCAACAATACGCAACTGGATCAATCATACAGCCAGCCAATCACATGATGTATTGCAGCAATCACACAACCATTAACTCACTTGATAAATTGAGCAATCATACAACCAATCACACACATGATGAATTGCAGCAATCACAAATACACAACAACATACAACAAATCACACACAAAAATCACACACATGAAGAACTCAGGACAACATTAGCAATTAACGTGAACATTAGAAATTATTGATTAGTGGGATCGATATTTGATGAAGTTGTTGATTGTTTAAAAGCTCTCGCGAATTATCGTTCATCTTTAACCAGGGCCTAGAAAAACAATATTTTATTCTCTCCCCTTTTTTCCATAAATTGTGTTCTCCGTATGAAGATAATTTCCTCCCCTTGTAATCTCTACCCATGCACAATTTTTTTTAAAATTCTAAATAAACAGTTTATAAACGGAGTACCGTCCCTTGATTCATCCAATGAATAGTCTCCCCTCAACCAGAGGCGTAGCGACCCCTCCCGGCGCCCGGGGACAAACTTTCGATTTGGCGCCCTCCCCTATATTTTTTATATTTATAATTCAAAATAGCAACTAAAATGAGCTTATTTTGGCGCCCCTGGGGTCGGCGCCCGGGGACATATATACACCCCTGCCCCCCGGTCGCTACGCCTCTGCCCTCAACACAATTTGCCCTCCCCTGAATAGTCTTGCCTCCCCTCAACACAATTTTCCCTTCCCTGAATAGTCTTGCCTCCCCTCAACACAATTTTCCCTTCCCTGAATAGTCTTACCCCCCTTAAACCCCCCCCCCCCCCAGCCAGAACACGTCCATGTGTTAAAACTTTAAATCTTCGACCTGTCGCTAACTAAAATCAGTAAACTTGAACAGAAATCTAAAAGAAACTTATTTGAGTGTGACTGCAGCTAGCAATGCAGACCCTACTAATGTGCACGAGAATTGATTTCTACTTAAGAATAAAACACAGTATTTCGGAGCTTAATAAGAATAAAACACTGTATTCCGGAGCTTAAAGAATAAAAATTTGTATTCCGGAGTTTAAAGAATAAAGCACTGTACTCCGGAGCTTAAAGAATTAAACACTGCGTTCCGGAGCTTAAAGAATAAAACACTGTACTCCGGAGCTTAAAGAATAAAACAATGTATTCCGGAGCTTAAAGAATAAAAAATTGTATTCCGGAGCTTAAAGAATAAAACTCTGTACTCTGGAGCTTAAAGAATAAAACACTGTTCCGGAGCTTAAAGAATAAAACACTGTGTTCCGGAGCTTAAAAAAACACTATGTTCCGGAGCTTAAAGAATAAAACACTGTTCCGGAGCTTAAAGAATAAAACACTGTGTTCCGGAGCTTAAAGAATAAAACACTGTATTCCGGAGCTTAAAGAATAAAACACTGTGTTCCGGAGCTTAAAGAATAAAACACTGTATTCCGGAGCTTAAAGAATAAAACACTGTACTCCGGAGCTTAAAGAAAAAAATTGTATTCCGGATCTTAAAGAATAAAATATTCCGGAGCTTAATTCTACTCTTGACAAGGTAAACATAAAGGCAATGAGATTTTCAATTAAAATGTTAGAGAATTAACTTTATCTCCCAATTAATTTACAGTAATTATAAAATGTCTCAGTACTACCGTAATAAGACATTTATTTTCACATAATTCTTCTTTTCACATTTTTAACTCGCTGTAAAGATAACACATTATTTATCCTCGTTTTATCCTTGTCTATCCCATAAAATGTCGTGTTTATTCATATCTTTATTTTATTCAAGCTTAACTGTGTATAAATACATCAGGATTTATACTAACATAACCAGATATTAAATGATAACTTTTCACAAATTTTATCCAAGATTATCCCTCTATAAAAACATTACCATCCACATTATCCTAAATTTATCCAAGCTTTTTCCTCTATAATAACACAACTATTCACATTATCCTAGTTTTACACTAGCCTATTACAATTCCCTCTTCACCGACTGTGTTCCCCAACAACTGAATATTTCAGCACATGCCACACAACTCACTAGAAATCGGCTTAAATTTATAAAAAAATATCTGGTCACATTGTGGTCTTGTTCAACTACCGTATTATTCATAAAAAAAAAATACCAGATATTGATTTAAATAAAGAACAATTTGTTAGGACCGCTAGACAAGACTTTGTCAATATTTCCAGTTTTAAATAGATCGCAGGGTAATGGCGCCGTCTGGCAGATTTGATTTTCGTGCCAGTTTATTTGATTGTAAAACTTGATTTCTGGAACTATTAGACTGGGATTTTATGATGTTGGTTGAATAGTATCTTGGTAGTTAATAGAAATGGTTGAGGAAATAAAATAATGCGATTTTTTTTAGTACAACAATGACGTTCAATTTTAATGTGTAGTGATATTCAATAGGATTTTGTTTGGTCGTAAAATGTAAAGAATGCAAAAGAAACTAAAATGTCGTTTAAATGTATGTATCGTGGCTATGTATAGGAGAGTAAAGTTTAACATAAGGTCAAACGCACAACAGTGGCTGTCGAATTGTGTTGGAAATAGTTGGAGGAATTCATTATTCATAGAAGATATGAACCCATTTAGTGAGTTTATTGGATGAAAAGCTAGTCTCTTGGCTGCATGGCCAGTCACAGGGAATGGCCAGACACATCGAATGGCCAGACACAGGGAATGGCCAGACACAGGGAATGGCCGGACACAAGGAATGGCCAGACACAGGGAATGGCCAGACGCAGGGAATGGCCAGACACAGGGAATGGCCGGACACAAGGAATGGCCAGACACAGGGAATGGCCAGACACAGGGAATGGCCAGACACAGGGAATGGCCAGACACAGGGAATGGCCAGACACACCAAATGGCCAGACACACCAAATGGCCAGACACATTGAATGGCCAGTTACAGGGAATGGCCAGACACACCAAATGGCCAGACACAGCGAATGGCCAGACACAGCGAATGGCCAGACACATTGAATGGCCAGTAGCACTAAATGACCAGTAGCACTAAATGGCCAGTAGCACTAAATGGCCAGTAGCACTAAATGGCCAGTAGCACTAAATGGCCACGAGCACTAAATGGCCAGTAGCACTAAATAATGGCCAGTAGCACTAAATGGCCAGTAGCACTAAATGGCCAGTAGCACTAAATGGCCAGTAGCACTAAATGGCCAGTAGCACTAAATGGCCAGTAGCACTAAATGGCCAGTAGCACTAAATGGCCAGTAGCACTAAATGGCCAGTAGCACTAAATGGCCAGTAGCACTAAATGGCCAGTAGCACTAAATGGCCAGTAGCACTAAATGGCCAGTAGCACTAAATGGCCAGTAGCACTAAATGGCCAGTGTCTTGGCTAAATATCTCCCAAACATTGTTGAAGGATACGATACAAGAACACTTCGGTCGAACAACAAAAAAAATAAACTCCGTAAAAACATTTTATAAAGCTGTTTACTGATTTAGAAATCCAAAACTCTAAACATAAAGTGCTAGACAGTCATTAAAAATGTGTGATTACTGTTAGTGTTGTATTTTTATCAAATGTCAAAATGAATGAAAACAAATCCCCAGCTAAACAGAGTACGCCAATTAAATCATTATTAAAATAATTATTTTAATGATTACTAATTTACTTTAAAAATTCTAATTAAAGAATGGGAAGGTGTCCTAAAGTTGAATTTTCTTCGAAATGGGTTTGGTGAGGTTAGGAAATTACTCCATTAAATATCTTTCAGACTGGGAGAATTTTTTCCCCCTCCATTTTTTCAGTACTATCCTGATCAAATTTGTAAACCTCTTCAGCTGTAGGAAGGGGGAGATTTTTAAAGTTACCCAGCTTTACAAATCAGTAAATGCCGATGCCTTTAAGTTCTGGAATTGCCGTATCGCTGTATTGAGTTATCATAACACAGCCCCCCCCCCTTTCATTTTATAATAGTAATCAATAGCAACTGCTTTACATATAGCTGGCATTTTCGGTACAATTCAAATGTACGACCCATTAATCAACTTTTATGTACGCTACAGCTGTAGTCCATTATATTGTATAAAACATTATTTACTTCATAATGCTATCATCATTCTCATAAATACACATATACACCATTAAAAAAACCCAACCAAATCCATACCCAGAGGCAAGGTCTAGTTTGGGCCCCGTAGTCTCTTATTAGAGATTAATAAACTACTTGAAGTGGCTCTGAAGATACGACTGACCCTCAAAATATAAAGTGCAAATCAAATCGCCATTGATTAGGCTAATTAGTTTCATCTAATTAGTTTCAGTGTGTTCTCTAGTGTGTACGGTTGTCGTTAGTAACGTGTGAATGTCTGCTCATTAATTGGTTTTATTAATTATATTTTGTCGTATTATGTGTTCATTAGTGTGTTCTGTTGTCGTTAGTTAGGTGTGAATGCGTGTTCATTAATTGCTGTTGTTAATTACATTTTATCGTATCTATTCATTCGTAGCTATCGGTAAGTTAATTAAGTTTCTTTTTATGCGTCATTAATACAAATTAGTTTCATTAATTAAGTTTAATAGTAAGTGGTCCTTATTAGGTATTGGTGTCATAATTTACGTTTCTTCGTTAAAACTTAGCGTGTATTCATTAGTGGCTATTTGCATATGTTGATTTACTTTTTAAAATTTTACAAATAATTTATTAGATCAAATATGTGTGTAAAATAATATAAAAATAAGTCCTAAATTATCTATAAAAATTTTTTTGAATTTTTCTTCTATCAGAAAAGTAGTATGTGTTGTTTTTTTTTTAATTGCCGCAGATATGTACAATGTAATTTACCAGCGTCAGTTTACCTTGCCATGTTCGCTTTAGTATTACAGTTTTCATCATCGGCTTGTGAGGACTGATACATATCTACAATAATAATATTTCTTTCTGACATGTACTGTCATATATTGAAGATGATTCATTTACATATAATACAAAACGTCTGATTTCAATTTTATTTTTAAACACACACACACACACACACACACATATATATATATATATATATATATATATATATATATATATATATATATATATATATATATATATATATATATATATATATTGTAAACAAATCTAACTACTAGATCTAGGTGATTTTATTTTCACAGTAAAACTTTATTTGGTGTATAAACACGATAAAACATTACAGAGAAACTCACACACAACCACTCACTACCGCTGTCTACAACACAAAACATTGCATACAATCACACATTACAACACAAAACCTCGCACAAAATCACTCAATATTACACACAATCTCGCACGAAATCACACACAATCACACACAAGAACACAAAACCTCACACACAATCACACATTACAACACAAAACCTCACACATTACAACACAAAACCTCACACACAATCACACACAACAACACAAAACATCACAACCATTCATTCGACTTTACTATTTCTTATCTCAACAAATCTTCTATATCACTTTCGTCTATAATCTTCCATTTCTCAAGTAAAATATCAAAAAGTTCGTCGTAGTGGCCTAGTGGTAGAGAGCTAGACTACTAACCCGTAATTCAAGCTCGAATCCGGGTTCAAGTCAGTAGACTGTCCCTTAGTCCACCCAACTCTGATGGGCATCTAACTTATTTTAATGAAAGTAAAAGCGGCTGACCACATTATCCCTTCATATGCCGAGGTCACCAAAACTATACTTCACTTGCCCCATATACCGTCGATGAAAGGAAAAAACGTCGCAGGAAAAAAACCACAGAAAAAAAGTCAGTTTTTGCTAGGAAAAAATGTCAGAGAAAAAAAGAAAAGTCACAATGGAAAAATTTTATCGGAAAAAAAGTCACAGAAATAAAGTCATAAAAAAAAGTCAGAAAAATCTTATAAGAAATATTTTTGATTTATTTGTTGAAAATTGTAAAATTTTGTATGTTTATTGTTGTGGGTTGTATTTTTTTATAGCATAAATTATTTATAGACGTTTAAAGCAGTTTGGTTTATAACATTTGTAAAATAAATACTCAAAGATAATTTACATAACCATCTCAACTTGTGTTACGTATTTAGTTAAATACGCGGTAGAAAAGCTAATTATAAAAGAAATTTAGGCACATCATTGTGTTTTGCATGTTTTGCCGCAGGCTATTCTCTGGTTGGCCTCTCCTCAGTAGGCCTTGTGCGAACGTATTGTGTGTTGTGGACGGTTTGTGTCAATGACAGCCTTTGAACCTTGTCGGCTTTCTGTTTTGATCCTAAGTTTTGTTATGTAATGAGCGTGATAAATGTGGGCAGTAAAGGTGGTTCAACTAATCATAACTATTGTTGCGATGAGTTGAGGGCAGCAAGTCAGATGAACTTACCCTTTCACAGTAATTTAATGCTAGTAATTTTTAAAAACACGACGAAAACCGAGGACGTTGAAACATTGTATTCAATGCTATTAATATTATGTTTTACATAACTACAATCTACATACTTCATACTAAATATTTTTAGATGAGTTATAAAAATTACCATGCGTATACAACCTACATACATTACATTACATTTAATTATTCCTAAGTTAATTTGCACTCACTGAATATGTAATTCATAAAAGTATTAACAAATTCCATGCAAATATATATTTGTGACTTTTTTCCTGTGACTTTTTTTCCTGTGACTTTTTTCTGTTTTTTTTTCTGTGACTTTTTTTCCTACAATCATACCTTCCGGTTTGGGAACTTTACTTTTACATAACCCACGTTGGATAGTTTCCATACTATTTAACATGGACACCACAATATAAAGTTTTACAGTACTTAACAAGGACTCCACAGATTAAAGCTTGGACACGATATTTAGAAAAAGTCACAGGAAAAAACACAGTAGCTCAGGTCAAGTAAATTATAGGGCTTGTAAGTCTCTTTGCTTCTCTTACATAAAATTTGAAATCTCGTTAGCCAGGGTCAGGTGAATTCCCAAAATATCATTATCAGTTTTTACGATTTTAAATAACTTAACAACAATAGCGTTAGTAACTTTTATTTCTTTTTTACCGATTTAATAAACACATTCACAATTGGTTTAAAAAATACTAGCTGGCTAGTTTTTTTTTATTGATTTAAGATTGAAGATGGTTTATTTCTAGATATAACAAAACCAGAAAACTGAAATCTACTAGTCAATGATAAATAATATCGGTGTAAAGTTAAATATTTTTACAAATTTAATGTTCAACAATGTACAGGGTCTTGAGTTTAAACTAAAATAAAAAAAAAACTCTATATAGAGTAGACAAATATTGTCACAAACGTATACAATAAGCTTTGTTATTAAATATAAAGCAATTATCAACTTTTAAAATAATTTGCAGCTAAATCCCTGTACTTTTAGCACTTTTTAGAACTTGTATAAGGGTTGTTTCCCTTGATTATGTCATATATAGAAATGTGACTTAATCATCAAAAAATGATATCCTGTTAAACAAATGGAATTTTATTTCACCGTTTGAACTTATTGAACAATGAAGTATTATTTTTTAATAGTTTAAAATGATTACATTACATAGGATTATATACACACATGTATATATATATATATACATAAACCACCAATTCTGACCCTCACATAAACCCACCCAATTCTGACCCTCACATAAACGCACCCAATTATGACCCTCACATAAACCCACCCAATTCTGACCCTCACATAAACCCACCCAATTCTGACCCTCACATAAACCCACCAAATTCTGAACCTCACATAAACCCACCAAATTCTGACCCTCACATAAACCCACCCAATTCTGACCCTCACATAAACCCACCCAATTCTGACCCTCACATAAACCCACCAAATTCTGAACCTCACATAAACCCACCAAATTCTGACCCTCACATAAACCCACCCAATTCTGACCCTCACATAAACGCACCCAATTCTGACCCTCACATAAACCCACCCAATTCTGACCCTCACATAAACCCACCCAATTCTGACCCTCACATAAACGCTCCCAATTCTGACCCTCACATAAACGCTCCCAATTCTGACCCTCACATAAACCCACCAAATTCTGACCTCTTACAGAACCTCCACCTCCCTCTCTTCCACCCCCACCCCATTCCCCCCACCCCCCCCCCCCATCACTGACACCCATCTATACCTGCAGCTTCGTTGCGACGTAAGGCTTCACATAAAACACCACTGATCCAACTAATCACATCCCATATCATCCAAACACACACTAACGCAATCGGCTCACTAGAATCGAGCTGAGAATCCCCACCACGTACAATACCACCAGAGTAAAATCGATACTGCCCACAACCTTGAAACAAAGACATCAAATTAGGACCACTAGTTGCAAATAACATTTAAATAAAAATAAATCACAGTTTACTATTGCATACTAAAGAGCAAGTTGTTTTTTTACGTAAAATTATGCAATACAAAAAAAAACTACAAAAAACATGACATTGTTGTGTATAAAAAAATATATTTGTTTTTGAGACGGAAGTTGGGCGACTTGGGAAGAAACAAACAAAAATGTAATTTTATTTCAGTGCGCTTCACTTGCTAATCAACAGGATCTAATCGTGTTTGGAGAATGATGAAGGTTTTTATTTTTTTATTTTTTGGAGGGGAGACTAAAAAAGTTGGATGGAAGTTAAAAACAAAACAAAAAACAATACTGATGCAATGGCGGTTTTTCATATGGTTGCTGGAAATTGGATGTTTTTCATATGGTTGATGTAAATTTGATGTTTTTCATATGGTTGATGTAAATTGGATGTTTTTCATATGGTTGATGTAAATTGGATGTTTTTCATATGGTTGCCGTAAATTGGATGTTTTTCATATGGCTGCTGTAAATTGGATGTTATTCATATGGTTGTTGTAGATTGGCTGTCAAAAGCTAAAGGCTGTTTTAGCTGTCGATGCTGTAATTTGTCGTTGTGTCCGTGACTCTTTGTTGGAAATATTGTGTGCGTGCAACAGCTAACATTTGTTGTTTTTTTGTGTGAAGAGTTTCGTATTGGCTGCTTCATCGTCTGCTGGTATCTCACCGTCAACCATCACCTCATAGTCTGGCGGTACCTCACCGTTTTCCGGTACCTCACCGTTTTCCTGTACCTAACCGTTTTCCGGTACCTCACATTTTTCCGGTACCTCACATTTTCCGGTACCTCACCGTTTTCCTTTACCTCATCGTTTTCCGGTACCTCACCGTTTTCCTGTACCTCGCCGTTTTCCGGTACCTCACCGTTTTCCGGTACCTCATCGTTTTCAACGTCTGCCGGCACCAGACCGGCGACCGGCACCTCACCATCTGCCGGTACCTCACCGTTTGCCGGCACCCCACCGTCTCCCAACACAACTCTGTTTACCGGCACATAAACCGTATAAAACAAATCCGGTCTTTTGTCGTGAATGACATATAAATGTCACATGTCATAGTTCAACTACCTCGGCTAATTCCGTACAGACTCTCGCGTGTCTGCAAGCCCGGGGGTCGAGAGGTGATCTTTTCTGGGTGGTGACCTTAAAACCACACCAATCTTGAGCATATCGTAGCAAAAATAGACGTGAGACTGACGGAAATAGGACGCTGACTGGTCTATTCGACAATAACAAAGACGCACTTATTAGTGACAATAACAAAGACGCACTTATTAGTGACAATAACAAAGACGCACTTATTAGTGACAATAACAAAGATGCACTTATTAGTGACAATAATAAAGATGCACTTATTAGTGACAATAATAAAGACGCACTTATTAGTGACAATAACAAAGACGCACTTATTAGTGACAATAACAAACATGCACTTATTAGTGACAATAACAAAGACGCACTTATTAGTGACAATAACAAAGACGCACTTATTAGTGACAATAACAAAGACGCACTTATTAGTGACAATAAAAAAGACGCACTTGTTAGCGACAATAACAAAGACGCATTTATTAGTGACAATAACAAAGACGAAATTATTAGTGACAATAACAAAGACGCACTTATTAGTGACAATAACAAAGACGCACTTATTAGTGACAATAACAAAGACGCACTTATTAGTGACAATGTAAAAGTTTCAAATCTTTTTATTGTGAACAAACGTGCCTTTTTACTTTCTCAAATACGAAGTATGCAGGAAGTATTGAAATCTTGCAAAAAATCGAAATCGAGATTTTCACAAATCTTTTAGTCTTATAACACCTTAGTCGTTAGTTGTATTACAGTTTAGTAGTGTCACACCACACTGTAGTAGTATAACGTTTTAGTAGTGTGACGCTCTTCCTACTTGGTTAGGCCGAAGCGGAACTTATTCTTTCAAAGGGCGGCATTTGGCTCATGGGCCATACAGTGAAACATCACAGAGTCCAGAGGCGTAGCGAGGGGGGGGGGGGGCGGGGGGTGCGGACCGCACCGGGTGACACCATTTAGGGGGGTGACACCAAGGCGAAAAATAGCTAAATATATAGAGAAAAACTTGAGGGGGGGGGTGCAAATCGAAAACTTGAAAGTTTGTCCCAGGGAAGGGTCGCTACGCCTCTGGGGGGTGACACCATTAAGTGCCGCACCGGGTGACACCCGACCTCGCTACGCCACTGACAGAGTCGGCTATACAAGACAACTTTTTGTACACCGACAAAACCGACTTATGCTATTAATTTCACTGACAATAAACCGTAGCTTTAAGAAGGAACAATTTTTTCACTAAATGAAAGATGAACGACACTTGTTGATATTACAGAAGTGCATCTAGATTTGATGAAATGCAAAAAAAAAAAAAAGATTTATAGCTGTAATGATTTGCCCTAGAAAATAAATTAGACATATTACACAGATGTCAAAACTGACGGATTTCTTTAATTCTTTCCCCTTTATTAATTTTTTTTCCTCATTCTTTACTTTTTTAAACAGAAGCATTCATTCATTTATTTTCCTGGCTAAACAATAGAAATTTCGTTTCGCTTTATGACAGCCTCCTGCAAGACAATTCGTCTTTTATAGCAGCCAGACCTCATGTGTTGGGTGTAGAGAGACGCTACGTGGTTCATCTACGTGTTGTCTGAGTGTATTCGTACTTTGATTAGCAAGGCTGGAAATATTTCGATTTAGAGGGAAGGACAATTAAGTACAAACTTGTAGACATGACGTCACGTCCCGTTTGGTATAAAGCTGGATTCTTGCATGTGTTACATTCTTGGTCTAAATTTAGAATCTTACTTGTGTTACTCTTTTAGCCTGTGCTCTATGTGTAGTTCTCTTTGACGGAATTTGGATTATTGCACATGTGTTGTACTCGACACATATTTTCTCATATGAATTTTTTTTTTGTTTAATGCAGTGTCCCCTTTGAGAAGTTCCCCTCGAATGGGCAGGTAAAGTAGAGTTTATCTGTTGCTTAAAGCTCGACTTAAAAAGGAACTTGCGGTCAGCGATATATATCACCCAGGTACCCATCAGAGCTGAGTCGGCTCAGGGATGTCCCTCAATCTCGAGATTTACGGGTTGGTAATCGAGTTCCCTAGCATTAGACCACGCCGTTCAAATCATGCTAAGTTATATCCCACTTTGTTTCCAGAACTGTTAGTTTGTTTTGTTTTATAAAATTCTGATTTTTAAATTATCTAAACTATAAATAAATGGCAGAAGTAAGGTAAAAATAGTTGTACATTACTAATTCGTCTGATTTTACCATCGTAATTCACACCCAGTCGCTTATGCATTCACCGATATGTTATGTACTCAGTAAAGCTGAGTTAGCTCAGGAAGTTTAACATGAATGACTCGCGTTGTTTTGACGGGGCGGTAACTCTGGTGTTGACAACATGCAGACTCAGTCTCAGTGTCAGGTCATTAATCAAACACATTGGGATTCATTAATTTCCGCATCTAATTACCTTAGAGGAATCTCATTTTCAAATTCATTTTCAAGTGTTGTAATTAATTTACGTGTTGTTAATATGAATTAGAATCTCATTTGTCGTAGTTAGGTCATTGCTACAAATTGTGGATGTGGATGTGGATGTGGGTGTGGGTGTGGATGTGGATGAGGATGTGGATGTGGATGTGGATGTGGATGTGGAGGTGGGTATGGGTATGGGTGTGGATGTGGATGTGGATGTGGGTGTGGATGTGGGTGTGGATGTGGATGTAGGTGTGGATGTGGGTGTGGGTGGGCGGGGGTTGCTGTAACCCTCTCTACTCACAGCACGGACACCCAAGGTCTTACGTAATGTTCCTCAAACATTTTATCTAACGCGTGGGCGGAGCCAGCCACTTTCCTTCGGAATCCTTCACCGCGCATGCGTGCAGCAGAACGAAACTACAGCTAATTGCAGATCGTGAGCGGTCGTTTCGTGATGACGCGCGATTGACGATCGAGAAATCATAATAGATCGATCAGATCTAAGTGGATGTGCACGGTCACGTGACAACCGTACGTCAACATCAAACGGGCCCAGACAAGATGCCAGACGGCACGGGCAGAAAAAATGGCGGTCGGCATTCGGAAACTAGCGCGTGGCATTTTACCCAGGCTTAAGGAATTCTTTGAATCAGAATTGCTGTAAGTAACAAGAAATAAACTGTGGACAGGAAAATACGATCACTGTGGAAATAGCACGACAGTTTACACTGAAACATTTCCGCTGTCTGGGCTATCCAAAAATATATTTTGTTCTATTTGTGTGCCCATATTTACATACATACATATATATATATATATACATATATATATATACAATATATATATATATATATATACAGACACATATATATATATATATATATATATATATATATATATATATATATATATAAAGCAATGTATGTCTGTGTGTGTGTGTCTGTGTGTCTTTTATGCATTACCACACCTCTTATGACATCGCCGTGATACTTTGGGAAGTTGTTGAGAATATTCCTGGGGAGGTTTCTGCGAAAAAAATAATTTCAAATTCGCAGGGGTGGCGCCCCGGCAGGGCGCGATTTGTTTTTCCTTATATACTGTATATAAAAATAAAAGTCTATTCTGATTACACACTGTTCATCCGATAGGCATGAAACTTTAGGGAGTTGATAAAAACACTCTAGGGAAGGGTTCTGTACAAAAATCATTTTTAATTTCGCAAGGGCGGCGCCACGGGAGGGTGCGAATTTTCTCTATATACGGTATATAAAAATAATAAAAGTGAATTGCCGTGACACCGTTCATGCGACCGCCATGAAACTTTAGGAAGTTGTTGCGAATATTCCTGAGGAGGTTTCTGCGAAAAAAAATTCAAATTCTCAGGGGTGGCACCCCGGCAGGGCGCGATTTGTTTTTCTCTATATACGGTATATAAAAATAAAAGTCGATTTTGGTTTGGCATCGTTCATCCGATAGCCATGAGACTTTGGGGAGTTCATTATACCACGCTAGGGAAGGGTTCTGAAAAAAAAAAATTAATTTCGCAAGGGCGGCGCCACGGGAGGGTCCGATTTTTCTCCATTTACGGTATATAAAAATAATAAAAGTGAATTTCAGTGACACCGTTTATCCGATAGGCATGAAACTTTGGGGAGTTCATTATAAAACTCTAGGGAAGGGTTCTGTAAAAATCATTTTTAATTTCGCAAGGGCGGCGCCACGGGAGGGTGCGATTTTTCTCTATATACGGTTTATAAAAATAAGTCGATTTTGGTTTGACACCGTTATCCGATAGCCATGAGACTTTGGGGAGTTGATAAGAACAATGCAGGGAAAGGTTCTGTAAAAAAAAATCCTTTTTTAATTTCGCAAGGGCGGCGCCACGGGCGGCTGCGATTTTTCTCTATATACGGTTTATAAAATTTCGGTTTCACACCGTTCATCCGTGTACCATGAAACTTTGGGGAGATGATTAGATCACTCAATGGTAGGGTTCTGCATAAAAATATTGTTTAATATTGCAAGGGCGGCGCACCACGGGGGGGGGGGGCGATTTTTTTTCTCTATAAACGGTATATAAAAAATAAAACTCGGATGCGGTTCATCCGAGTGCCATGAAACTTAAGGGAGTAGATGAGAATACTCCCGAGAATATTTCTGCGAAAAAGAAAATAAAGTTTCTTACGGGCGGCGCCATATAGGGTACAACTTTCGTCAATACACGGTTTGGCGCCCAGAGTTTTAGAGCGACTGTGTTGGCACTTGGCATCCGTTAATCAAGCGTCCTGCATAGCGAGTAAGGGGTACTACTATATTCAGCGGTAAAACTACAACAGGCTTCTAAAAATAACTTTGTAACGCGAGGAAATCCTTCTGTACAGTTTCGTCCCCTTGCGAAAGATGAAAAAATAACTTTTTAAATATGAGGAGCCTACTGTAGAGTTTCGTCACTTTTCGAATGATGCAATAAGCACCTATTATTAGACAATCCAGTCAGAAATTGAGATCGAGCATCTAATAATAGACCAATAGTAACGCTAGCATATTGCATCAGTCACACTGATATTTAAAACACGTCAACTAATTTTTTTACGTGTTAAAGAAAAAAATCCTGTTCATTTGTGTCACTTTAGCGAATGACGAAATCTGCATCATTATTAACAGGATGCTATTTGACACGATGGCGCCTGTTACTTTTACGTGTTGGTGAAATCCTTCTAATACATTTCGTCAAACTTTCTTCTATCCCCGCGGCAACGCGCGGGGGACGGGTACGCTAGTATATATATATATATATTTATATAGGTGTCCCGATATATGCGCAACGGGAAAATGCGCAACGGATAACTGCGCAAGGTCATTTTTGTTTTCTTAATTCGAGCATTTCTAGACATAAACAAAGAATAACCATATGTACATTGTAGCATGATAAAACAGTTTTCTAAGAAATATGACAAAAATCAAAGTGTATTTTTAAATTACCTTTTATTTGCGGATTTTTCTGTTTGCGCAGTTTTCCGTTTGTACATTTTCTGGTAACTAAATAATATATATATATATATATATATATATATATATATATATATATATATATATATATATATATATTTTTTTTTTTTTTTTTTTTTTTTATTTATTCATGTAAATAAATTAAAACGACCAAATCAGCAATTTTTTAAACACATTTGTATCGCGCTTTATAAATCGTGTTGCATAATTAAAATTATGTAGGCTAATTAATAATTTGTTAACAGAGAACTCCACAAGACCCTATGTTCTAGAACACAGCGAACATACTCCCACCGCCTACATCAGCTTTTTTTTTTATGTCGACGTGCTACAATTAGTGTTGATAATTGGCCCTCCCAATCGAGTTGAACGATTTCCAATGTCAAAATGATGTGTAGACAGCTTTTTTTTCACTCCACCCTTCAAAATGGTTAATTTGATTGGCCTAGCGACTTTTAACCCGCTTGCTATTACGACAATCAAGCAATCATTCAAATATTCACCAAGAGAAAAAAAAACGAAGGTGGAGTGGGTGGGGTGGTGGTGGGGGGGGGGTGAGAGCAGGGACGAAGCATGCAGCTCACGAGGCTGATAATCTTGTTTGCCAAACTTGGCGGCTAATCAGCCGAACGTGAGATGAACGCGGTACTCGTGGAATGCTAGTCTAGATCTGGGGCTGGGGGGGGGGGAGGGGGGGGTGGGGGACCAAGGCACTTCCGGTTGCCGGGGTTAGTGCTAGATGGGAGAGATTACTGGTTTGTGTTGACTAACGCTAATCGGGTTACGCACAAGCTGTAATGGCCGCTGGTATTCCGGAGATAGAAATAAAAGCTTGGGAATTTGTGCTGTAGATTAAATGTGTTGATACAAATGATGTTTTCTCGGAATATCTTAATCCGCCTATTGATGTACACTCTGCGCGTCTTTCATGACCTGCCCGTCTCCCATCTATACCGACAGATTAACGTCTCCCATCTATACCAACAGATTAACGTCTCCCATCTATACCGACAGATTAACGTCTCCCATCTATACGGACAGATTAACGTCTCACATCTATACAGACAGATTAACGTCTCCCATCTATACCAACAGATTAAACTCTCACATTTATACCGACAGATTAACGTCTCACATCTATACAGACAGATTAACGTCTCCCATCTATACCGACAGATTAACGTCTCACATCTATACAGACAGATTAACGTCTCACATCTATACCGACAGATTAACGTCTCACATCTATACAGACAGATTAACGTCTCACATCTATACAGACAGATTAACGTCTCCCATCTATACCAACAGATTAAACTCTCACATTTATACCGACAGATTAACGTCTCACATCTATACAGACAGATTAACGTCTCACATCTATACAGACAGATTAACGTCTCCCATCTATACCAACAGATTAAACTCTCACATTTATACCGACAGGTTAACGTCTCACATCTATACAGACAGATTAACGTCTCCCATCTATACCGACAGATTAACGTCTCCCATCTATACCGACAGATTAACGTCTCCCATCTATACCGACAGATTAACGTCTCCCATCTATACCGACAGATTAACGTCTCCCATCTATACCGACAGATTAACGTCTCCCATCTATACCGACAGATTAACGTCCCCCATCTATACCGACAGATTAACGTCTCACATCTATACCGACAGATTAACGTCTCCCATCTATACCGACAGATTAACGTCTCCCATCTATACCGACAGATTAACGTCTCACATCTATACCGACAGATTAACGGCGCGTGACATTTGGGGATTAAAAACATATATTTAAAAAAAAAAGGTCATCAAAACACACATATTTGTCTATTTATAATTCGAGATGTCTTCAACGTTTAAGTCATTGATAACAATTTTTTGCTCGAAATGTCTTTATATTTAAAGCTCTTCAAAGCATTTACTAATTAATTTCAACGCGAGTTTTAGATGTAGATTAAAAACTGATAATGTTGATGGATAGAACGGTTGAAACAGCAGACAGATTTTAATGTGTTTACAGACTTGGGGATAAAGCAAATACTCCTCAAACTCTCTAGGTCAAGGTCAGTCATGGCCGATTTCACTTTACACAAGAATAATTAAATGTAATGTAAACTCTATCGGGCAACCCAGTTTAACCGCAAGGTCGACCGTCAGTTTAATCTCTGGATATACAATAAATCTGATCTAAGATTAATTTATCATCGTTTTTATTTAAACTTATTATAATCTTTAATTTGTATTTTATTTTATTTTAAAAAAAAATTTTTTATTATAATTTATTTATTTATTTATTTTTATTTTTTATTTTTTTTGTGTTTCTTGATTTACTTCTGGTTTCTTTTCGTATTTCTATATTTTCCTGTTTCCTGGATTTACTTGTTTTCACTTCCGGTTTCTTGGTTTCCTTTGAAATAACATAAAGTACATGACAAACAAAACATGATCGCTTATCGTCCTTTGGCCTTTGTTCTTGCACGTGATACAATCTTGGTTGGGTAGTGGTTTCTTCTTGGTTGGTAGTTGTACTTTGGGAGTGTTAGTGATTATAATCTTTTAGATCACACTAAAAAAAGAGACCTCACTAATAAAAGTAAAAATATTGGTCAGTAAAATATGTAACATATTTTGCAAACTATCAAGGTTTTTATTGAAGAAGGCAAGTTCTATTTTTTTATTTTCAATGCACACAAAAGCTAATTTTAATTACGTTTGTTTATATTTATCTTATTTTTTATTGTAATAAGTCATTCTTGATTCAATTGATATCACATATGACTTAAAATATTTTTATAAATAATGATTAGCAATTTGCGATCTGTGAAAGACAGTTATCTACCTTAGTACCCGTGGAAATCTTACGTGTGTGACAAAGAGTTCGCCGTTTGTAAACAGTCTCATTGAGTAGTCGCCTGGGATTAATTATGATGTTATCTCCCCTTTCATTACTGAATAATCTTTATAATGATGATTAATTTCTAATTTAATAAATACATACTTAAATTGAGTTACGCGATTTGTCACACCCCGCTAACAAACGAAGGCTGCAAACTAAATAAAAGCTAAAAAAAATGTGAACAGTCAATTTAACTGCCCCGTTTTCCCAAATTTTTTATCGCTTTTTTGGTACCACGAAAACTACATTCACAAATATTCACACAAGAAGTCCATCACATGAAACCTTCACATCACCACCTTCTCTAAACCCCACCTAACCAAATCTTTACTTTGTCAAATTCAAAACTACCCAACCGTCATAAATGTAAGCGGTTTTTTAAATTACCGAACCCTTATAAATTAGTCAAAGCTTTTAATTACCGAACCCTTATACATTGTCATTAGTCGAAGCTTTAAATCGCCAAGCCCTTAAAATTGCCAAGCCCTTAAAATTGCCAAGGCCTTAAAATTGCCAAGACCTTAGATAGGAAGAGCCTAGCGCTAAAAGTACTTAGTCACATTTTTGTGAAAATGAAACCAAGCAATGATCGTTATTCCTCTAGTTTGACTTTATCTTATACACAAATTGTGTAATCTGAGGTTCAGTTATTTTGACTCCTATGGTGAAGATCAAATTTCTAACCGCTAGAAATGTCTACATTATTGTTCGACATAAACATATCTAATCGCAAGAAATGTCTACATTATTGTTCGACATAAACATTTCTAATCGCAAGAAATGTCTACATTATTGTTAGACATAAACATATCTAATCGCAATAAATGTCTACATTATTGTTAGACATAAACATTTCTAATCGCAAGAAATGTCTACATTATTGTTCGACATAAACATATCTAATCGCTAGAAATGTCTACATTATTGTTCGACATAAACATTTCTAATCGCTAGAAATGTCTACATTATTGTTCGACATAAACATATCTAATCGCTAGAAATGTCTACATTATTTTTCGACATAAACATTTCTAACCGCAAGAAATGTCTACGTTATTGTTAGACATAAACATTTCTAATTGCAAGAAATGTCTACATTATTGTTTGATCTAAACATTTCTGTTCGCAAGAAATGTCTACATTATTGTTAGACATAGACATTTCTAATCGCTAGAAATGTCTACATTATTGTTAGACATAGACATTTCTAATCGCTAGAAATGTCTACATTATTGTTAGACCTAAACATTTTCTAATCGCTAGAAATGTCTACATTATTGTTTGACATAGACATTTCTAATCGCAAGAAATGTCTACATTATTGTTTGACATAGACATTTCTAATCGCCAGAAATGTCTACATTATTGTTTGACATAAACATTTCTAATCGCAAGAAATGTCTACATTATTGTTTGACATAAACATTTGTAATTGCAAGAAATATCTACATTATTGTTTGACATAAACATTTCTAATCGCTAGAAATGTCTACTTTATTGTTTGACATAAACATATCTAATCGCTAGAAATGTCTACATTATTGTTTGACATAGACATTTCTAATCGCAAGAAATGTCTACATTATTGTTTGACATAGACATTTCTAATCGCTAGAAATGTCTACATTATTGTTTGACATAGACATTTCTAATCGCAAGAAATGTCTACATTATTGTTTGACATAGACATTTCTAATCGCTAGAAATGTCTACATTATTGTTTGACATAGACATTTCCAATCGCAAGAAATGTCTACATTATTGTTTGACATAAACATTTCTAATCGCAAGAAATGTCTACATTATTGTTTGACATAAACATTTGTAATTGCAAGAAATGTCTACATTATTGTTTGACATAAACATTTCTAATCGCTAGAAATGTCTACTTTATTGTTTGACATAGACATTTCTAATCGCAAGAAATGTCTACATTATCGTTTGACATAAACATTTGTAATTGCAATAAATGTCTACATTATTGTTAGACATAAACATTTCTAATCGCTAGAAATGTCTACATTATTGTTTGACATAGACATTTCTAATCGCAAGAAATGTCTACATTATTGTTTGACATAGACATTTCTAATCGCTAGAAATGTCTACATTATTGTTTGACATAGAAATTTCTAATCGCAAGAAATGTCTACATTATTGTTTGACAAACATTTCTAATCGCAAGAAATGTCTACATTATTGTTTGACATAAACATTTGTAATTGCAAGAAATGTCTACATTATTGTTTGACATAAACATTTCTAATCGCTAGAAATGTCTACTTTATTGTTTGACATAAACATATCTAATCGCTAGAAATGTCTACATTATTGTTTGACATAGACATTTCTAATCGCAAGAAATGTCTACATTATTGTTTGACATAGACATTTCTAATCGCTAGAAATGTCTACATTATTGTTTGACATAGACATTTCTAATCGCAAGAAATGTCTACATTATTGTTTGACATAGACATTTCTAATCGCTAGAAATGTCTACATTATTGTTTGACATAGACATTTCTAATGGCAAGAAATGTCTACATTATTGTTTGACATAAACATTTGTAATTGCAAGAAATGTCTACATTATTGTTTGACATAAACATTTCTAATCGCAAGAAATGTCTACATTATTGTTTGACATAAACATTTCTAATCGCAAGAAATGTCTACATTATTGTTTGACATAAACATTTGTAATTGCAAGAAATGTCTACATTATTGTTTGACATAAACATTTCTAATCGCTAGAAATGTCTACTTTATTGTTTGACATAGGCATATCTAATCGCTAGAAATGTCTACATTATTGTTTGACATAGACATTTCTAATCGCAAGAAATGTCTACATTATTGTTTGACATAGACATTTCTAATCGCTAGAAATGTCTACATTATTGTTTGACATAGACATTTCTAATCGCAAGAAATGTCTACATTATTGTTTGACATAGACATTTCTAATCGCTAGAAATGTCTACATTATTGTTTGACATAGACATTTCCAATCGCAAGAAATGTCTACATTATTGTTTGACATAAACATTTCTAATCGCAAGAAATGTCTACATTATTGTTTGACATAAACATTTCTAATCGCTAGAAATGTCTACTTTATTGTTTGACATAAACATTTCTAATCGCTATTGTTTGACATAGACATTTCTAATCGCTAGAAATGTCTACTTTATGGTTTGACATAGACATTTCATCTCCCAGCTTACAAGCAGGAGTGCTTCACACAAAAATAGAATTCTAATAATCGATTTTCTTTGATAACAGTTAGAACTATTTCCAGCCCCTCACATGAATCGATATTTGAAGATTTGTATTCTCTTGTGATCTCTGGGGACATTTGACGACAAGTGGGAGGGGACATCTAATGTTTTGTTCTAAGTCATGTTCTGTTCTAAGTCATCTTCTGTTCTAAGTCATGTTTTGTTTTAAGTCATGTTCTGTTCTAAGTCATGTTTTGTTCTAAGTCATGTTCTGTTCTAAGTCATGTTTTACTTTAAGTCATGTTTTGTTCTAAGTCATGTTCTGTTCTAAGTCATGTTCTGTTCTAAGTCATGTTTTGTTCTAAGTCATGTTCTGTTCTAAGTCATGTTCTGTTCTAAGTCATGTTTTGTTATAAGTCATGTTTTGTTCTAAGTCATGTTCTGTTCTAAGTCATGTTCTGTTCTAAGTCATGTTCTGTTCTAAGTCATGTTTTGTTCTAAGTCATGTTCTGTTCTAAGTCATGTTTTACTTTAAGTCATGTTTTGCTTTAAGTCATATTTCGCTTTAAGTCATGTTTTATCGTCATGTTCAGTTAAGTCATGTTCTGTTCATAGTCATGTCCTGTTCTAAATCATGTTCTGTTCTAATTCATATTCTGTTCTAAGTCATGTTCTAAGTAATCTAAGTCATGTCTTGTCAGGATGGGTCGTTGTAGTAAATCATTGATCATGCTTTAATCATACAGTCATTTTTATTGTACAATTCCTATAGCGTCATCGTAATCTTAATCTTGATTTAATTTGACCATAACTAGTCTCATCTCATAATAACGACTATTTTAGTCAAAACATTCTAGAAAAAATGTTTTCGTTTTGTAAGTCATCTAAGCCCTACCAGTATTCACGCTAATCCGTGCTAATCCTCCATAAGCTAAAAACTGAACACTAACTCTAGCTCTAATAGCGACCTAAAGTCTTTACATTAAAGTATAAAAACGGCGTTACTCTAAATAGGGACATAATCCTAAGCCTAATCCATAGGATAGAACTAGGATGGTCTGAGTCATAAAGCTCACATATATATATATATATATATATATATATATATATATATATATATATATATATATATATATATATATATATATATATATAAGTGGCTATTAGTATTAGACAAGAAAGAAACTTTTTTTTTAAAATCTGGGAACGTACTAGATCGGTGTGGTGTTAAAAGACGGAGTATGAAGATAAAATAAGAAGGTATGGCCCATCTCTTAGTCCCAGTCGATGGCCCATTTGTTTCAGTCGATGGCCCGTCTCTTTTTACCCAGTGATGGCCCCTTAAAACCAGCGGTCGCCCGGTTGATTTGTCAGCGTGGGTTTTTTACCCGCAGATATCCGGTACCGTAGTTCGTGTCATAAAAATGTCGTCTAGTTGATTGGGTCAGTTCTTGGTCCTGTAGTGTGGGTGACTCGGGTTAAGGTTAGGTTAGGATAAATCAACACATCAGGAAGTTTTCCTCTGTTAGCGATTGACTATAATGTGAAGTGTTTAGATTGTAGTTACACAATAAGTAGTTTGATGTTTATTATTGAACAGTTTATATCCATTTGACACTGTCTGGTTTAAAGATAATAGAATATAATAAAAATAGTTTTTGAACATATATATATATATATATATATATATATATATATATATATATTTATATATATATATATATATATATATATATATATATAAAGAGTTTGTGTATTTGGTGAACTAACATATACTGTTCCCAATACATAATTACACATATACTTTTGTTTGTATGTGCTTGTTTGGTAGTTTAAAAAAAGGAAATAGCAGTTGATCATACCACAGACATGTTGCTAAGATTGTATTTCATATCCAGATAGTATTCTTACCTTTACGATAGCCGGTGTGTTTGGTTTAGGGGGGTGGGGCGTGATGCAGAGGTGGGGGTGTGGTTTGTTGGGGTCAGGGAATGATCAGAGGTGGGGGTGTGGTTTGTTGGGGTCAGGGATTGATGCAGGGGGGGGGGGGCGGGGCGTGGTTTGTTGGGGTCAGGGATTGATGCAGGGGGGGGGGGGGCGGGGCGTGGTTTGATAGGATCAGGGAATGATGCAAGGAACGTGGTATGATCAAAGGCCGGGTGTTTGTTTACACGTGGCCTAGAACAATCTAAAATCCCGAGGGTGGGGGGGGGGGGTAGATTGTTCTGCCCGTTATCTGGTTTTCGCTTGATCTCCCGTGTCCTTGACATGACAAATGTGACATTCGAGAAGTTTATTACCTGACGTGAACAACCCTAATCACCCGATTCATGCTGGGTACTCATTAGTCCTGAGTCACCTCAGTGACTTCGGACACTGAGAAACATATAGATACAGAATGCTACAGACTATAAAGACACATGTGTCTACACATATCGCACGCTCATTAGGACAAACAGGGACTTTGTTTAGCTCTTTGAACCTTCTTTTACGTCACTAAACTCAACCATTCAGACTTCTTGCTGTTAGTAGTTAAGCTTAGCTTACACTTCAGATGTATCTTACATCCTTATATGGCAGCATCTCAGGTAGTAGTGACTTGGATATTTTCACTTTTCTTAGCCTTTATCCAAGATAATTAAAAGCCGCCAACGATGATGATGTAATTCTTGGCTTTTCTCAGCCTCAAACCATCATAACTAAAGCCTTGACTTTCATTTAAATCTTGACTTCACTTTGACTCCAAACTTGTCTTGTCAATATAAATCTTGACTGACTTTCAATTCCATCAATTTCTTTTAAAAAGTATCAAAAACTAGTTTGAATTGATTTATCCCCACAGCCAAACACATACAAGTTTTCACATTGTAGATCTATTCAAGTTCGGCGAACCAAGAATTGGAATCTCGCCGCGCTACTCGCACACAGCCCAACCATCGTTTCCACGTTGACCGCCCCCCCACAAAGGGAAATAAATCACTTGTGATTATATGAAAACAAGAGTGACCTTATCCCATTCCCTGTCCGCGGCAGCATGCGCTGGGGTCTAAATATAGCAATAATCAAATAGAGCTCTCCCCCCCCCCCCACCACCAACCGCTTGTCCAGTAAACCCCCCCCCTCTTGTTGATAAATCATGGTGTTATCGCGCAGGGGAAAACGCCGGTTATTTAGAAGTTATTTGTGATTTGCTTTATGCTCAAACATGCACACAAATACAGATACACATACAAACACATACATATATTGTTTCCCCCCACCCCCATCTACGATATCTTTCAAACGTAACAATTTATTACGGGTAAAAAATCAACTCATTCAAATCTGTGACGTGAAGGGTGAAATTGTGCGGCCTTAACTTGACAAAATGTTCCATTTTTTTCTGATGGATCGGATGTAAAAACGTTCAGATTGTTGGAATGTGGTATAGTGCACTGGTGGTCAGCTTGTTGGAATGTGGTAAAGTGCACGGGTGGCTAGTTTGTTAGAATGGGATAAAGTGCATTAATGTAATGGTCAGCTTGTTGGAATGTGGTAGTTAAGTACACCACTTTTCAACTTGATGCAGTGTGACTTGTACGATGCTGTGTGCACGATCAGTTCCCTTTTGGAATGTATGTTGCCGAATTTTACAGATAGCTTGTCATTATCAAACACCACCTACATGTATAGATCCTCCCACTAAACGATTATAGTAAAAAAAAAATACATCCCGAAATTCTTAAAACAGTAACTCTAAATAGCATTGTCTTTGTTACTAATTATATTCAAAATAACATTTAAAAGAAAGTCTTAACATACCCTCTTTGAAACCAGCGAAAACATCTTTCATCCTTATACAAAGAAATTATTAATATTCACCAAAACTATAGCATCAATAGCTCACTACAAACTCTACAACGTACGACATATTTTCTACACACCAAAGGTTGTGCAATGAAACATCTATGTGTAGATAGAAAGGGGGGAGGGGATGTAATGCTGAAAATATTCAAACTACTAAATTTAACAGTAGTAGATCTAAAGAATTTAATGACAACATCTATCGCCATTTCTAAAAGCAATCGACCTTTTCTTTTTACAAACTTAGCAGCGTATAAAAACAAGCAAAGCCTCCTACTAATGGTCCCCGACTAAAACAGCCCCCGCGTTAGATATTGGTAGAGAAAAACTGCATTTTACCACTCGTCAATGCTGAACGATTTGCTGAACGACACATTTACAAATAGCCATTTGCATTAGTAATCACACTTTTATTTTCCGAGTTATTTCTTCCAGCTAGAGGAAACGATGTTTTATCTTAGACCACAAGATCCCCACGTTAAAGGGTATAACACCGCCAACATCATTAGTTAAATACTGTTTGGAGAATGTTTTAGAAATCTTTCGTACACATTCTCATTCTTGACATCTCTGTATGATGTATGATTGTTGTTTAATAATTAAAGAAAAGCCAAAATCTTTACATAAGGGAGATTTTTCAATAACCTTTGAAGACCTTTGATTATTTGCAGAGATTGAAAGCTGCATATGTTATTAAATCGATTACTTTTTTCAATTTTTTTTCAGACACAATTTCTGCGTTATTTAACTTAAAAATACGTTAATACAACAGGTTTTATAATAATCATAATAAAAATAAATACAACTATCACGGAAAAGTTAAATAAAAAATGTAAAAACTTTGTTTTAGAATTCTTGCAAGTGGGAATCGGTTTTTGTGATCTTACAACTGCGATGTAATTTTTTTCTATAGGAATCTTCTTAAAACCTGACTCTAGACTAAACAAAGATCTTGTAATAATGGAGAGCTCCACTATGCTAAACAAAGATCTTGTAATAATGAAAGGCTACCCTTAGCTAAACAAAGATCTTGTAATAATGGAAGGCTAGCCTTAGCTAAACAAAGATCTTGTAATAATGAAAGGCTACCCTTAGCTAAACAAAAATCTTGTAATAATGGAAGGCTACCCTTAGCTAAACAAAGATCTTGTTATAATGGAAGGCTACCCTTAGCTAAACAAAGATCTTGTAATAATGGATGGCTAAACAAAGATATTGTAATAATGGAAGGCTACCCTTAGCTAAACAAAGATCTTGTAATAATGGAAGGCTACCCTTAGCTAAACAAAGATCTTGTTATAATGGAAGGCTACCCTTAGCTAAACAAAGATCTTGTAATAATGGATGGCTAAACAAAGATATTGTAATATTGGAAGGCTACCCTTAGCTAAACAAAGATCTTGTAATAATGGATGGCTAAACAAAGATCTTGTAATAATGGAAGGCTCTACTAGGCTAAACAAAGATCTTGTAATAATGGAAGGCTAAACAAAGATCTTGTAATAATGGAAGGCTAAACAAAGATCTTGTTATAATGGAAGGCTAAACAAAGATCTTGTAATAATGGAAGGCTACACGAGGGGATACAAGGAGTTTGGGCCATGATGGAGTGAGTTTTGTGGTGCATTCTGTGGTTCAACGATCAATACTCGCTGGTGGGGTGGGGGTGGGGGTGTTGGGGAGGGCGGTGAGTTGGGGTGGTGGGGAGGTTAAAATGGGATTTGGGGATCTGCAGATGGGCTGTTGGTACTTGGGAATGTGTTAGGTTTAACTTTGGGACGGTCTGTTGGTACTTGGGAATGTGTTAGGTTTAACTTTGGGACGGTCTGTTGATAAAAAGTTAACAACACTATAGTTCTAGGTTGTAGTGTTTTTATCTAGGTATTGTTAATTTGATTCCTCTAAACCGTATTTTAAAATATATACTGTATTTATTTTCTTCCTTCCAAACACTCGTTCTGTTCAATTCTTAAAACTGTGGAGATTTTGTTTCGATGCTTCTTAATGTTGTGAGTATAATCAATTTAATTTTATATTATATTAAAATTTCATGGGGTTGAATTTGTTCTAATTATTTTTAAAAATGCTACCAAACACTATTTTAATGCGCCCAGAACATCGGTTTAAATTCTCGAACAATTTCAAGCTCCCTGCCGGCCCATATTTTCTGGACACAAACTCAGAAAAACGTGGCAAGCTCCGGAACTTCACGAACAATAAGGGAAGTGTGTGGAAGATGTGAGTACAGGAAACTTACCAAACGATAAGGGAAGATTGTGAAGATTTGACTACATGAAACTTACCAAACGATAAGGGAAGTGTGTGAAGATTTGACTACATGAAACTTACCAAACAATAAGGGAAGTGTGTGAAGATTTGACTACATGAAACTTACCAAACGATAAGGGAAGTGTGTGAAGATTTGACTACATGAAACGTACCAAACGATAAGGGAAGTGTGTGAAGATTTGACTACATGAAACTTACCAAACGATAAGGGAAGTGTGTGAAGATTTGACTACATGAACATTACCAAACAATAAGGGAAGTGTGTGAAGATTTGACTACATGAAACTTACCAAACGATAAGGGAAGTGTGTGAAGATGTGAGTACATGAAACTTACCAAACGATAAGGGAAGTGTGTGAAGATTTGACTACATGAAACGTACCAAACGATAAGGGAAGTGTGTGAAGATTTGACTACATGAAACTTACCAAACGATAAGGGAAGTGTGTGAAGATTTGACTACATGAAACTTACCAAACGATAAGGGAAGTGTGTGAAGATTTGACTACATGAAACTTACCAAACGATAAGGGAAGTGTGTGAAGATGTGAGTACATGAAACTTACCAAATGATAAGGGAAGTGTGTGAAGATTTGACTACATGAAACTTACCAAACGATAAGGGAAGTGTGAAGATTTGACTACATGAAACTTACCAAACGATAAGGGAAGTGTGTGAAGATGTGAGTACAGGAAACTTACCAAACGATAAGGGAAGTGTGTGAAGATTTGACTACATGAAACGTACCAAACGATAAGGGAAGTGTGTGAAGATTTGAGTACAGGAAACTTACCAAACGATAAGGGAAGTGTGTGAAGATTTGACTACATGAAACTTACCAAACGATAAGGGAAGATTGTGAAGATTTGACTACATGAAACTTACCAAACGATAAGGGAAGTGTGTGAAGATTTGAGTACAGGAAACTTACCAAACGATAAGGGAAGTGTGTGAAGATTTGACTACATGAAACTTACCAAACGATAAGGGAAGTGTGTTAAGATTTGACTACATGAAACTTACCAAACGATAAGGGAAGTGTGTGAAGATTTGACTACATGAAACTTACCAAACGATAAGGGAAGTGTGTGAAGATTTGACTACATGAAACTTACCAAACGATAAGGGAAGTGTGAAGATTTGACTACATGAAACTTACCAAACGATAAGGGAAGTGTGTGAAGATTTGACTACATGAAACTTACCAAACGATAAGGGAAGTGTGAAGATTTGACTACATGAAACTTACCAAACGATAAGGGAAGTGTGAAGATTTGACTACAGGAAACTTACCAAACGATAAGGGAAGTGTGTGAAGATTTGACTACATGAAACTTACCAAACGATAAGGGAAGTGTGAAGATTTGACTACATGAAACTTACCAAACGCTTAGGGACTTTAGTGAAATATGAAACTACATGAACATTACCGAACGATTAGGGACTTTAGTGAAATATGAACCTACATGAACCTTACGATTTGGGACTTTAGTGAAATATGAAACTACATGAACATTACCAAACGATTAGGGACTTTAGTGAAATATGAAACTACATGAACCCTACCAAACGATTAGGGACTTTAGTAAAATATGAAACTACATAACCCTACGATTAGGGACTTTAGTGAAATATGAAACTACATGAACCCTACCAAACGATTAGGGACTTTAGTGAAATATGAAACTACATGACCCTACAATTAGGGACTTAAGTGAAATATGAAACTACATGAACCCTACCAAACGATTAGGGACTTTAGTGAAATATGAAACTACATGAACCTTACGATTTGGGACTTTAGTGAAATATGAAACTACATGAACCTTACGATTAGGGACTTTAGTGAAATATGAAACTACATGAACCTTACGATTAGGGACTTTAGTGAAATATGAAACTACATGAACCTTACGATTAGGGACTTTAGTGAAATATGAAACTTCATGAACCTTACCAAACGATTAGGGACTTTAGTGAAATATGAAACTACATGAACCTTACGATTAGGGACTTTAGTGAAATATGAAACTACATGAACCTTACGATTAGGGACTTTAGTGAAATATGAAACTACATGAACCTTACGATTAGGGACTTTAGTGAAATATGAAACTACATGAACCCTACCAAACGATTAGGGACTTTAGTGAAATATGAAACTACATGACCCTACGATTAGGGACTTTATTGAAATATGAAACTACATGAACCCTTCCAAACAATAAGGGACTTTAGTGAAATGTGAAACTACATGAACCCTACGATTTGGGACTTGTGTGAAAGATATAACGTCTGTCTTCAGTGCAAGAATTCACCAGAGAATTTCTAGAAATTTCTAGCGTCTGTTGTAGGTGACAGGCAAGTAATGATTAAAAAAACAATTTTTTTATAATTGATGTTCTCGGAAAAATAATATGATATAAAAATGTTTAAGTAAATACGGTTCAGCATAATCGATGCGGTTAAGTTTTTACGGGTGAGAGGAAAATTGATGTAAGCGACACGATTGTTATAGTTTGTTTACTAAAGAAATTGATTTCGGAATTTTGGTACGTATGAACTTCACTTGTTTGATAGAAGTACCTTGCTATAATCTTGTTTGACTCCAGTACTTTTTATAATAGTGTGTGACTCCTTTGACTCCAGTACTTTGCTATAAATGTGCATAACATCAATGACTCTAATTCTTAACTATAAACATGTGTGACTCCTGTGACTCAAGTACTTTACAGCAAACTTCTATGACTCCAGTGTCCTGCCCAACACTTATGTGACTCCAATGTTCTGCCAACACTTTTATGACTCCACTGCTTCTAACACACTGCTCTAAACTTCTATGACACAAATGACTCCACTACTCAAATATGACTCTGGTTCTCCATGCGACTCAAATGACTCCAAAACGCACTCAAAGTATATGACTCGAGTACCTCGCTCAAGCCTCCGTATGACGCATGACTCCACTTCATTCCCCCTCTTACCAAACCAGCAAGACTACCCCGCCTAATACCCTTATCCGTGGTACCACTTACATAATATTCAATTATGTTTTATCCCCGTTTCGCCCCCCCCCCCCCCACAGCGACTGTGTGACGTCATCTGTACTAAGCTCCCATATGACTTCTAGATTAATCCTACACCCACTTCTCTATAAACTGCTTGCACGCTAGCAACATTTTTTTAGCCCGGTGACCTCCGACCTTTGTACAGTGAACTCTGAACTTTGTCTACAGTGCTGGGAGAGATGGGATTAATTTGGTTCGGTCTGACATCGAGCTAAGTGTCATGTCACAGTCGGCTGCCATGTCATGTTGTACAGTCATGTCATGTTGTACAGTCATGTCATGTTCTAATGTCATGTCACGTTTTACATTCATGTCACGTTCTAATGTCATGTCATGTTGTACAGTCATGTCATGTTGTACAGTCATGTTATGTTGTAATGTCATGTCACGTCGAACAGTCATGTCATGTTCTTATGTCATGTCATGTTCTAATGTCATGTCATGTTGAACAGTCATGTCATATTCTAATGCCATGTCATATTCTAATGCCATGTCATGTTCTAATGTCATGTCATGTTGTACAGTCATGTCATGTTGTACAGTCATGTTATGTTGTAATGTCATGTCACGTCGAACAGTCATGTCATGTTCTTATGTCATGTCATGTTCTAATGTCATGTCATGTTGAACAGTCATGTCATGTTGTACAGTCATGTCATGTTCTAATGCCATGACATACTCAAATGTAATATTATGTCATAATGCCATGTCATGTTCTAATGCCATGTCATGTTATACTAAGCCCAAACATAACATTTGACAATCATAATGCTAAACCTAACTAATCACCTAAACCTAAACACGAAAAAAAAACAGTCTTTGAGCTATCAGTAGATATTCATTTATTTTATCTCCCCCAAAATCTACCCAGCGATATATCCGCCTAACACGAATTCAACCAAGAAATATTACTGGCTTCAGATTTGTCTTCCTTTATGGTCTACAGGGCAATGACCCCGTGAGAAGAAAACTTAATTTACCCACCAGTGACCTTGTAACATGAGCCGAGGCACGTGATTTATTTTGGTTTCCAGCGTGAGTACACAAATGTATGTGTCAGATACGATTAGGGGGGACGAAGCTCAAGGCTATATGACCATGAAAATATCAAATCAGTCCGTTGCTAATAGGGCTGGTAAGTAGGCCACCAACCAGCTCTATGGCTCATGCAGGTTTTATTGAGCCGAAGAACTGGTTGGTGACCTACTTACCAGCCCTATTATTATATGGGTAGATTTTACGTCTAACATAAAAAAATGGACAGGAGAAAGTACTTTTGTATTGTCTATTTAAAGAACAGCTTACAAACTGGTACGAGGTCATCCAAATATGACGTCATGCTTTTTTTTTGACGATTTTTACATCATCCTCCTCTGTCGCACTTCATCAAATAAAAAAAACCCAGGACCCCCCCCCCCCCCCGCTCCTAAAACGATGTTAAACATCACCCTACAACCCCCCCCCCCTTCCTCAAATTCGCAGTTTTATTTTTTAACATGGTTTTTTTGCTAAAATATTGACTGAGCCCCCCCCCCCCCCGCCAACCCCACCTCCTAGGAGTGTGACCTCAGTTATGAACGACCCCTAATGTATAGTATTTTTAAACCACAACAAAATAACATGGATATGTGTGTCTGAACACTACTTCTACAAGCACAGGTGGGGGCAGGTGAAGTAGAGTACACATGTTTTTCTGTGACCTCAGCGCCAAATGGGATAATGTGGTCAATGCTAGTACATTATTCTTTAGTTTCCCTGACGCCACCAGTGACCACTTCGTAGAGTGGGGGTTCGAATCCTGGCTAGAATTCTTGCGTTCTACGACCACGCCTTCCCTTATCTAAAACGTAAAGAAGAAATATATAGTTTCGTATTTTTTCGTATATATATATATATATATATATATATATATATATATATATATATATATATATATATATATATATATATATATATATGGAGAGAGATAAATAGAAAGACAAAGAGAGAGAGAGGAGGGAGGGAGGGAGACAAAAAAAAAGATATTTAGATTAAATAGGGAATTTTATTTCTATTTTTGCACCCTAAAAGCCAAACAACTTAATGTTTTGATGGTTCAAACAACGAAACCACCCGACCATCCGACACACAAAAAGCTTTTGCAACATACAGTAAACATCTTTTGCCTATCTTCAGGAGAGCTGAGGTTTCTCCGCGCAGACAATGCACCGGAACTGAACACGACATGAATGTGGCCAGATTTTTTAAGACTGACTGCCATGCGTGTCTGAGGCCATAAAGCATTGGCTCGAGTCAGGGAAAGTTGCTAAAGGGGCCATTAGGGTGGTAGGTAGTCCGGGCAGTTTAAAAACATCTCGACACGAAGGGGAGGTAAAACACGGGGAGATAAAAACTTACTTCTGAGACGTCATTCAATTTCATGTAGGAACGTTAAATTTAGAATATTCTAAGAAACTGGGAAAACTGGAACTAACAATCTGGGGGTACCTTTATAAGGCTATATGTAAATATATATATATATATATATATATATATATATATATATATATATATATATATATATATATATATATAATGTGTGTGTGTATGTGAGTGCATGCGTGCGTGTGTATGTATGTATGTGTGTGTGTGCGTGCGTGCGTGTGTGTGTGTGAAGTCCTATTTAGTTATCAGTAGTGAAAATAATTTATACTCTATAAATGGTTTTATGTTCTACACGAATTTATTGCCTGTCTGACAACATAGCGAATGACAGACTTGCTGTCTAGCAAAACACAAAAAAATGATAAACTAGCTGTCTGACAAAACACAAGTGACAGATCTTGTCATAATAAAGATTCCAGGCACGTTCAAAACGCCGCCAACAGAATGATTGGCTTACAAAAGCTGGGTGGGGATAAACCAAATCTTTGTCAAGTCAACCCTCAGACTTTTATTTCATTACAGTTGAGTCAAATTTGGATGCTACTTCTTCTTTCGTCCCTTTCAAATGAAACTTTTACTAATGTTTTTGTTTTTCTCTATCTGTGTGGAGCTGTGCACGGCTGTGTGAAGCTGGGCACGGCTGTGTGGAGCTGGGCACGGCTGTGTGGAGCTGGGCACGGCTGTGTTGAGCTGGGCACGGCTGTGTGGAGCTGGGCACGGCTGTGTGGAGCTGGGCACGGCTGTGTGAAGCTGTGCACGGCTGTGTGGAGCTGGGCACGGCTGTGTGGAGCTGGGCACGGCTGTGTGGAGCTGGGCACGGCTGTGTGGAGCTGGGCACGGCTGTGTGGAGCTGGGCACGGCTGTGTGGAGCTGTGCACGGCTGTGTGGAGGTGTGCACGGCTGTGTGAAGCTGGGCACGGCTGTGTGGAGCTGGACACGGCTGTGTGAACGGCTGTGTGGAGCTGGGCACGGCTCTGTGGAGCTGGGTACGGCTGTGTGGAGCTGTGCACGGCTGTGTGGAGCTGTGCACGGCTGTGTGGAGCTGGGCAAGGCTCTGTGGAGCTGGGTACGGCTGTGTGAACGGCTGTGTGGAGCTGGGCACGGCTGTGTGGAGCTGGGCACGGCTGTGTGGAGCTGGGCAAGGCTGTGTGGAGCTGGGCACGGCTGTGTGGAGCTGGGTACGGCTGTGTGGAGCTGGGCACGGCTGTGTGGAGCTGGGCACGGCTGTGTGAAGCTGGGCACGGCTGTGTGGAGCTGTGCACGGCTGTGGAGGTGTGCACGGCTGTGTGGAGCTGGGCACGGCTGTGTGGAGCTGGACACTGCTGTTTGAACGGCTGTGTGGAGCTGGGCACGGCTGTGTGGAGCTGGGTACGGCTGTGTGGAGCTGGGCACGGCTGTGTGGAGCTGGGCACGGCTGTGTGAAGCTGGGCACGGCTGTGTGGAGCTGTGCACGGCTGTGGAGGTGTGCACGGCTGTGTGGAGCTGGGCACGGCTGTGTGGAGCTGGACACTGCTGTTTGAACGGCTGTGTGGAGCTGGGCAAGGCTCTGTGGGGCTGGGTACGGCTGTGTGAACGGCTGTGTGGAGTTGTGCACGGCTGTGTGGAGTTGTGCACGGCTGTGTGGAGTTGTGCACGGCTGTGTGGAGTTGTGCACGGCTGTGTGGAGCTGTGCACGGCTGTGTGGAGCTGGGCAAGGCTCTGTGGAGCTGGGTACGGCTGTGGGGAGCTGGGTACGGCTGTGTGGAGCTGGGTACGGCTGTGTAGAGCTGGGTACGGCTGTGTGAACGGCTGTGTGGAGCTGGGTACGGCTGTGTGGAGCTGGGTACGGCTGTGTGGAGCTGGGTACGGCTGTGTGGAGCTGAGCAAGGCTCTGTGCACGGCTGTGTGGACGGCTGTGAGAAGCTGAGCACAACTGCTACTAAGCAGTACGGTTATATCAGCTACACAACAATTGTACGAACTGTGCCATCAGTTGACTGAGTACTATAATTACCCACGCTCTAAACTATCCCCCGACCAGCGTGTCCCCAGTTATGTAATTAAGGTTGTTTAAAACACCCCAAGTTACACAACATTCAACCCTAAGACAATCAAATCTCGAAACCGCTTCCTTTTTAGTTCAACTTTATCCATCAATTACAACAGTCTATAGCTGGCCAGGGGAATAGAAAAAAACAACATTAAACGATGGAAATCGACTTATTTAGTATCACCCCCCCCTCCCCCTACACGTTATTTACACCGTCTTTAAGATGTTAATTCACCCACCGGATAAAATGTAGCATAAGACAGCTTCCAGTAAATCTTTTTTTTCTCCAAACACGAAACGCGACTCGTACATCGCTGGTATGTGTGGCGGCCATATTTCACAGATCCGCTAGAACGGTGGTGTTTAGTTCTGTTTTATTTGAGCGTGGATCTTCTCAGGTTCCCTCCCAGCTAAGTTATGTCTAGGGAGGAACAATTTACCGCCTTTCTGTGAGTCGTGCTTGATCAAGGATAAAGTAGAAAACAGAGCGTGGTTTTGACTTAACTGTTTTTGTGATTTTGTCCCCCCAATAAAACCCATCTAAACATGTGATTTTGTCCCCCCAATAAAACCAATGCAAACATGTGATTTGGTTTCCTGCTTCCTGAGCATAAATCAATAAACAGCACAATCAAGATGACGGCGAAAGTAAAATTAGCCTCATCAATATTCAAAAGATCAAGTTTTCGTGTCTACTGCATCCATCAATATTCAAGGCCGCAGGAATTTGTCTGATGTAGAAACTCCACATCGGAAGTTGTAGCCTAGTTTGTTTTTATCCAAGACGTTAACCTCGAAGTGCGAGGTACGATTCCAGAGTTTCTTCCAGGCATCTCTTCGGGGGAGGGGGGGGGGGGGGGAGGGGGCACCGCCCCCCCCCCCCAAGAAAGTGTACCGCCCCCCCCCCCCCCGAACGAAATACAATTTAAATAGAAAATATATACTTTTGAAAGTGTCCCCCCCCCCCGAAAACTGTTGTCCGCTCCCCCCCCCCCCCAGAAAATTTCAAGTGCACCCCGGAGAAAAAAGTCTGGATGAAACACTGTACGATTCCAGGTTACACCGAAATATATTTCCAATATTGCTAGTACAAAATGATAAGTCAATAATGAGTGCTAGAGCCCTAACACGTCTCTGAGTCCACCCAGCTCTAATGGGTACCTGGCTTACGTTCGGGAAAGTAAAGACGGTCGGGCGTAGTACTGACCATACAATCCTTTTGTAAGCCGACGGCATAGAAACAGGTAAACTCTACTTCACCTACCTCGTGGGCCACCCTGTTTCGAAAGGGATTTTTACTTTAACTTTTACACGTAGTCCAATACAACAGCACATGTTTAGACCACTCGATTTAACTTATATTTTCATTGCTTCAAATGTAATCCCGGTGTAGTAGGTGGGGTTGGGTGATGGACGGAGAGATACATTGACAAAAATCTCTTCAATTTTTTAACTTCTCTTCTGAACCACATATTCAACTTGTTTCACCCGTCTGAAGTGCAGTCGTCGATACACCCTCTCCCTGGGTCGATACCCCCCCCCCAACCTTCCCCCACTCCCAGGTAAAATGGTCCCGTCAATGAAATGATCTAACTACCCCCTCATGCATACCAAGATATCACGCATATCATTCAACGCGGGAGTCTGAACTTTGGAATCACTATAATTCACACGGCATTATAATTATCTCGCCTAATAAAGAACAGAAAAGTAATTTAAAAATCGATACATATGAAAGGAAAACAAAATAGATGCAGCGACGCGTGGTTGTAAAAAAAATTGTCTTGTCATCTAAAAACTAGAGCTATTCGATTCCAGGTGGAGGAATAATACTTGTGTTTTAGCCCGTGGTTATGTTGGCTACCGGTTCAAATACTAGCTGACTTTACCGGTCTGCTGTAGGTTTGTAGTCAATGAGAATTTGGAATGGGAAATAAAATTCTAAGCACTGCCGTGGTTTCCCGCGAATAATGGAAGTTACAAAATAGAACTGCCTAGTATTTTTTTGTCACAAATTTTAGTCATGTACAATTATTTTTTACGACCCCATTATGTAATGTTAACAAAATTATCAAATAAAATGACACTTTTTTTTCCCTATAATACATAAAATTAAATGAATATAGTCATAACCTCGAACGAATTCCTAACCCTTGCCAGGTATAAAAGTATATATATATATATATATATATATATATATATATATATATATATATATATATATATATATATATATATATATATATATATATATATATATATATATATACATATATATATATACACTAGCCGTCCCGGCCAGGCCCTGCTCTGGCTTCTGTGAAAAACCTTTCCGTTAAAGACCATTACCTGTGTGTTTAGTAATCATCATAAACCCGGCATTGCCCACCCAAACCACAACCAACCAAAACAACAAAACGCAAACATAACGCTAACACAATTAGAAATACAAACGAAAACAAAAACCTAACAACAAACCCAACCACAACCACAAACACCAATACAAACACAAAGAAAAAACAAACGAAAACAAAAACCTAACAACAAACCCAACCACAAACACCAATACCAAAAAAAAAAACAACGAAAAAGCAAACGAAAACAAACCAAATCCAAACGCAAAACCAACCAAAAACACAAATACAAACCCAAACAAAAAAAAACACAAACAAAAACGAAAAAAGAAAGAACAAAAACGAACCAAATCAAAACGCAACCACTAACGCAAACCCACCTAAACACAAAGAAAACACTAACGCGAACATAAACGCCCGGGGCAGAATCGCCTGTTTTAGCTTAATAAACGACTATAGTACCCCAACTTATTCATAGTTTTTGCACTCACTTAAACGAACGCGCCTGTTTCAATTTAATGAACAATTATAATACTCCAAGCTTATCCGTAAAATACCTAAAACATTTGCACTTGATCAATCCCCGCTAATTATGTAATTATTTTTTTCCCAACACCAAAACAAAGTAATTAAAAAGTAAATGCTTTTCAACTAATGCAATGATTTCATAAAGGGAAGTAATTGTGTTTTGCCTAATTTATCAAAGGGAAGTAAGCGCTATAGGACTAAATAAAAACATAATTAGAATTTTTGTAAAAGATGATATTTTTTAAAAACTTGTGTTTAATGAACATGCCGACAATTATTACTATAATTTGAAAAATGAAAATGATTTCCCAACACTTTTAATAGTAATTTTTTAACTCATAAATTTAGACAAACGCGCACGATAATTGATCTAACACTTAAATCCGTAGAAATGCCAACGACAAACATGCGTTACAGAATTGAGCTTTATATATCAGATATATATATATACATATATATATATACATATATATATATACATATATATATATATACATATATATATACATATATATATACATATATATATATATATATACATATATATATACATATATATATACATATATATATATATATATATATATATATATATATATATATATATATATATATATATATATATATATATATATAATGATATTTAGAACTGTAGAGCAGTCTTCATCTAAATCCTTAACCACGTTCCTCATCCTTAACCTACTCTCCTACCTAACCATGTAGATAAGTACCATTCTTCCACACACCCCCCCCCCCCCCCCCTATACCTTAACGCACCCTGAGCCTTGCAGAAACGTACCATCCGTCAAAGAGAACTGGTCCATTTTCCTCCCTGACCCACTGACGCCAGGTTTATGATTTGCATTGGTTCCTCAACTCTAAAGATATCTATCTATAAAGATGTGTTGATTTATGCCCCATCTGTGGCCCGAAATAAATCAATTTATATCGCTTTTCGTGGTCAGCGATCTGATTGGAAAAATGTTCACTTCCGGTGTGGGAGCGAGGCTATCAGCCTCACCAAATATTGGGAAAAGAAAATGAACAAGAATCTATAAATGATGAACAAATAGATTTTGTGAAGAAAAAATTTATTTGCGCGGCTGTAGACACGAGGGGTGGGGATGGAGGGGGGGAGGGGGTAGACTATCGCTGTCCATCTTTACTCTTTCGACACGTGCCGGCAAATTTACACGGCTTGGAGAGTTCTGGAAATAGAGGATTTTGTCCATGTAATTCACCTTCATGGGGGGGGGGGGGGGATTGGAATTTACTAGATATATTGACACGCAGGGGTAAATATTTAACACTGAATAAACAATCTCTGTTCTCATTCACACATATGGGGTAATAAACTCATTCGAAAAAGAACCCGTGTTGTTATTTATTATGAGAAAAACGGTAATATATTTATATAGATGTTTATCGAGGCTAAGCTTAGGGAGGAATTCTTCAGGGAGAAGCTATGCTATGTAGGGTAAGGGTGGGTGGTGTGGAGGGGGGGGGGGGGGGTTATTGAAGCTGTTTATTAACAGCTTTTTTTGTTTTGTAGCAGATTTGGCGAAAGTGAGAAGTTGATAATTAGACAGGTGGTTAATTAGTCAGCGCACGCGACGTTATGCCGTGAAGACGAGATATATGGGCGTGGTCAAGACTGCGCAGACAAACATGAGAACCGGATACCAATGGCACGACATTTTTTTATTATTAAAAGCTTTAAAGGTCACTTTAACGGACATGATCATATCTGTAGAGCAGATGAAGTAGAGTTGGTCTGTTTCTATAACTTTGGCGTATGAAGTGTTGGCAACCATTTCCCAACTTCCTATACATTCACCAACTCTGGTCTGTACTAAGTGAAGATGGCGGGTCTGTGGCTAACAGAGCAATAACCGTGTAAGTTTTAATCTACAGTTAGGTGGCCGAGTGTAACAACTCATTCAGGCCACGTCATCACGTCACCATACGACTTCTTGGTCACTCGACCACGTGACAACGACCTCTCGACCTCTCCACCACTCCACTCAGCCACTTCGACACTCTAACCCTTGGCCATCTCACTACTCGACTCTTCCCCTAAACGGTCTCTCGACCACTCCACCAAAACCTCTCCACCACTCCACAAAAACCTCTTCACCGCTCCACCAAACGGCCTCTCGACCACTCCACCACTCCACCAAAACCTCTCCACCTCTCCACCACTCCACCAAAACCTCTCCACAAAAACCTCTCCACCACTCCACCAAAACCTCTCCACCACTCCACCAAAACCTCCCCACCTCCCCACCCCTCTACCAATCGACCGCTAACCACATTTCTCCATTTTTATAAAATGTACTCAGCCTGCTAATTTAGTTAGTTTAGTAGCTTGAAACTCATTTACACATTTGCCACAATCCATTAAAAAATTATTAAATCAATTAACGAAACTATTTCTGGAGCTCTCGTTAAAAAAAAACAACAGTAATCCCGTGATTATAGAGGAGAAACGCCCACTTTAACAATGTGGTAACAACTGGGCGGGTGGTAAAACTTTAACAACTTACCATAAATGTCTTAAGACAAACTCACAACAACAGCTGATTGTGTAATATAACGGATACATATTTACATTTTCTGTAGGATTAAGTTTATTAATAGCTTCGGATTTTTAATATTTTATTTTACAGTAGTTAGGGCCCTGTGTTGTCTAAAAAAAAAGACTTGCTTAGCTTAAGACAGATACTTGTCTTGGAAGTCAAGCATGTCTTGTTTAAAAGTAGATCAAACTTTGTCTGGTTTAGTATGATACCTCACAGGAAAGTACCATCAAAGAGTACCCGACCCTCCACACCCACACCCCCACCCCCATAAACCTATACTTTAACGCACTCCTGAGCCTTACTTTGTTTTGTAAGACAAAAAAATCTTGTTTAGAAGAAGACTGAAATCTGTCTTGTCACACAAAAATGTGTCTTATTTAGCACAAGTCCAAACTCATGTTTTGTCTCATTTAACAGAAGACCGAAGTTTGACTTGTAATATACAAATGTCTTATCTATCATGAGACCGAACCTTGTCTTGTAAGACAGTGACAAGACCACATCACGTTGAACCAACACCTTAGCTGCGGTCTTGTAAGACAGTCACAAGACCACATCACATTGAACCAACACCTTAGCTGCGGTCTTGTAAGACAGTCACAAGACCACATCACATTGAACCAACACCTTAGCTGCGGTCTTGTAAGACAGTCACAAGACCACATCACGTTGAACCAACACCTTAGCTGCGGTCTTGTAAGACAGTCACAAGACCACATCACGTTGAACCAACACCTTAGCTGCGGTCTTGTAAGACAGTCACAAGACCACATCACGTTGAACCAACACCTTAGCTGCGGTCTTGTAAGACAGTCACAAGACCACATCACGTTGAACCAACACCTTAGTTGCGGTCTTGTAAGACAGTCACAAGACCACATCACGTTGAACCAACACCTTAGCTGCGGTCTTGTAAGACAGTCACAAGACCACATCACGTTGAACCAACACCTTAGCTGCGGTCTTGTAAGACAGTCACAAGACCACATCACGTTGAACCAACACCTTAGCTGCGGTCTTGTAAGACAGTCACAAGACCACATCACGTTGAACCAACACCTTAGTTGCGGTCTTGTAAGACAGTCACAAGACCACATCACGTTGAACCAACACCTTAGCTGCGGTCTTGTAAGACAGTCACAAGACCACATCACGTTGAACCAACACCTTAGCTGCGGTCTTGTAAGACAGCCACCTCGCATTGAACCAACACCCTAGCTGCGGTCTCCCGGCGTATGCTGATTGACACATCCATTTAGGCAACACACAGCCGCCATCTTGGCCAGTCTTTGTTGCATCCAGCAGGCGAACGAGAGTCGTCTGCTTCGGGTATTACTGCCGTGTGTAAGGGTATTATGTCTTCTGCGACCTCTTGTTCGGCTTTCCCTGAGTACCTTATGGAGGAAGAAATCCGTACAAGAATTTTGTTGTTCGTTGAGTTCAATTATGAAGGGTTTTTTACCCAGTATGTGCGTAGATGGTACGTTTTACACAGTATGTGCGTAGATGGTAGGTTTTACCCAGTATTTGCATAGAAGCTTCGTTTTATGCAGTACTAGCCTTCTGTATCCGTTACACGTGAATTATATCCATATATTTTTTTAAATGTTATACTTATTTGAGAAATTTATAAAATAAAATAGCTATTAGTCAAAACTAACGATGTTAGTGACAAAGCAAATTAATAATTAAATAGCTAAAAATTCCGACTTATTTAATTTAACATAAGCTTCCAATGCCTATTTGAAAAATTAAAACCAAATTATATACATTATTAGTCAACACAACACCATTATAAATGTCCGCACTGATTATACGACTAAAATGATTCCGTTAAAAACCCGACTATTCAATGGTATTTCTGTTGTTTTTTAAACTAATTTTGGTCGAGAAAATTTTATAAATTTCACAGCGTTCGTCTTGATAAGTAGATCTATAGATTTAAATCAAATTTGAATGAAATAGATCTTGTTCTTTTATTCATATTCTAAAATTGGAATATGTGGCAAGCGAAACTTATTGAAGTTGACATCATTAGTATTGTGTATCATTTTCGAAATTCAATTTTAATTTCACTTTTTACAAGCTTTTATTTAACTCACTTCCTCTGTCGTAAGTCGACAGTCTGTCGTCAGTCTAGATCGAAACGCAAGAGTGAAAATTCGGATAGTTCTACTTGACCGAGACGATTCACAGTTGGCACATGGGTCCAGACATGAAGACAATGCAATATGAAATTAAATTAGATTTAATTGGATGCCTAATTAATTTTTTATGAATTAATTACAATTTGGACCGAATTTGTAGGCATGTCTATCCAACCACACCACACGCGTCATCACGTTCAATAGCTGCGCCATCAGGTTCAATAGCTGCGCCATCACGTTCAATAGACGCGCAATGGTTTTTAGTCATGTAACACTATTGTAAATAAAACATGTAAAGTACTGAAAAAAAATTCATAAAAAACGTTTTAATAACAAGCTTTTATGTACTAATGCACTAAAAAGTAGAAAATAAACTATACACTACTATTTAAATTACTATAAAAAAAGCGTGGGTCTCTTCTCAAATATTAGTAAAGGTATATCCAATAGGTACTAAAGTACTAAAGTGACCCACGCTTTTCTTTATAGTAATTTAAATAGTAGTGTATAGTTTATTTTCTACTTTTTAGTGCATTAGTACATAAAAGCTTGTTATTAAAACGTTTTTTATGAATTTTTTTTATCCTACAGCCAATGACGCCATGAGTGTTGTGTACTTTAAGTAGTTTAAACCTTTTATTTATATTGTTTCATAATGATATTTTTCTATTTGTATCATGTGACGTTATTATTTTAGCGAGTGATATTTTGTGTACTACTTATATGATTGCTCTCTAGCACATCTTGTCATAACCATAAACACTTTTCTGGTCGCAAAAATAAAGAAGTGTTTCTACATTCGAATATGCCTTTATTTTTATTTTCCGTCTTTAAATAAAATTTAGTTTATAAATTTAATACATCCAACATATTATTTTCAACCAAAGTCCGTATCGTTAAGTTCTCCATATATCGCTGAAGATACTGATCTCATAGCATCGGAAAATATTTTTCGGACAGAGAGCAAGAGAGTAGTGTAGATGTTCTGTTGTATCCAATATTTTATATTACGCTTCAAAGGCCGAGTTAGAGTTAAGCTAATGGTAAGCATTGAGCCTTTGAGTTCAGCTCAGGTTTAATGCTAAGATAATCCTAAATAACTGTCTTAAAATATGTGCATGGATAATGCTAATGTACTATGTACTAATACACCATAAAATATCGATATGTTCAGCTTCAAAATTTCAATCCAACTTGACAGAATACAAAATAATTACAGTGAAATTGAAGCCTAGTTTAAAAATCTGTTCTGTAATAATAAGAAATCAAATGTCTGGTGCGGCTCGCTTCTCCCAGGGGCTGTCCGCTCGTCTCTAGACTAGGAAGTGGTCTTCATTTTCTGATTTCCGGTTTGTAGGACTTACATTCTCGCACCACCCCCCGGGGGTAGTTGGGGCAGCGAGTAGAGCAATTTTTTGTAGATGAGGGGTTGTGGGTGGTGTGAGATTTTTTTTTAAAAGGGGTAAATAATCGTAGTGTGGATTTACACCATGTGGGATATCAGAATTGTGAGTAGGTCTACACGGGAATATGTGTGTGTGTGTGGGGGGGGGGGGGGTTGTGTAAATATGGGGGTGAGGAGGGAATAGGGTGTGTGAGTGTCGTGTAGTGGGTTTGTGGTTTATTTCCGTGTTGAGAAATCGACGCTTAGAGATTAGCGTGGATTTGGGGTGGGACCGCTTTGTAAATTTCGTAAGGGCCCACGCAGCGGGAGGTGGGGATGCGGGGGGGGGGGGTGTAAGGAATGGGGTGGGGATGGTGCGGTAACTAATGGCCCCTAAAGCGGTAACATACACAGCTACAACTGGCGACATCTAGTTCCTTCTATAATTAATAGGGCTTTAACACACGTAATGCTTACATAACCAAAAGGGATATAACTATAGCATTAAGTTTAGGAAATAAATCTAAAAGTTTAGTGTATTGTTCATTTAACCAATAATACATCAGCTGTATTATACTTTGTATATGGAGTTACAACTTTATTAAAATGTCCATATCACTCATAGGACATAAGCCTTAGAATTATCTTCATAAGTGAGTTTTAAGTTGAGTATTAGGTCCTCATAATAAATACATTTCCCAATACTTTCAAGTTGGTACTACTTTTTTGTTTTATGTAGAAAGTTATCGAAAAACATATTGTCTAGACCTGCCATTGTACTGTCAATATTCTGTACCACGGTCAACATAATGGACCTACTGTGATACTGTCAACATAATGGAAAGACCTACTGTACCACTGTCCACATAATGGAATGACCTACTGTACGACTGTCCACATAATGGAATGACCTACTGTACCACTGTCAACATAATGGAATGACCTACTGTACCACTGTCAACATAATGGACCTACTGTACCACTGTCTACATAACTGACCTACTGTACCACTGTCTACATAATGGACCTACTGTACCACTGTCAACATAATGGACCTACTGTACTACTGTCAACATAATGGACCTACTGTACTACTGTCAACATAATGGACCTACTGTACCACTGTCAACATAATGGACCTACTGTGCCACTGTCAACATAATAGACCTACTGTACCACTGTCCACATAATGGAATGACCTACTGTACCACTGTTAACATTATGGATGGACCTACTGTACGACTGTCAAAATAATGGAATGACCTACTGTACTAACTGTACCACTGTCAACATAATGGATAGACCTACTGTGCTACTGTCCAAATAATGGAGTGACCTACTTTACCCCTTTCCACATAATGGAATGACCTACTGTATCACTGTCCACATAATGGAATGACCTACTGTACCCCTGTCCACATAATAAAATGACCTACTGTAATACTGTCCACATAATGGATAGACTTAATGTACCATAATGAATAGACTACGACTGTTCTTTTAACGAGGACTGTTTGACCATCTAAGTGGTACAGGCTCATTACAGAAGTAAAAGAAAAACTTATTGATTAATTGATTAATCAATAACTTCAATTTAAAAATACGATCAACCTTTACGTATAAAAATAGCCACCCAAGTTTAAATGTGTAATGCATCATGGTTAATTACGTATATGTTCAGTCTCTAATTAGTATTTTATTTAACGGAATGTAATTATATGTATTTGTCTAGGTTGTGTAAATAAAGCGATGGTAATGGGATTTTAGTGCAGTGGGTTGAGGTTTTTTCATGCGGTGGTTCTCATATTGTCCAGTTGGGGGTGGGGGGGGGGGGGTCGGAGGAGAGCATTGATGTGAATGTTCAATTCATCCCTGTCAACGAGGGCTCTACTTAAATACTAATCCCAAAACGGTTCGAGTTTTACTCTTTCTGACGTGATTGAGTCAACTCAGTTCTAATGAGTACCTAGCTTGAGTTTAAAAAAGTAAACGGCAGACTGACACAGTACTCTCCATACATGCCATGTTTATGACGTCATACCATACACAGTTGAACTCTACTTCTTCATTTTGGTTAGTCGTTCTTCTAAAGGGTTTAGTTCAACTGCAATAAGAATGTTCAATGTATATGAAAGGAATAAGGAAAGGATAGCAGAGAACACCATTGCTCACTCGAAAGTTGTGGGTTCAAATCCTGGTTTCAATTATTAACCGTCCCTATATTCCTTGTAGAATAAATATTTTAAGGCTAATTTTAAAACAATTATCAGGGGGAGGGTTTTAATTTATCCACTATACCGAAATATGGGACCATCACCCGCACTACAGTCACCCCCGCCCCAGTCACCCCCACCTAGTCACCCCCACCCCAGTCACCCCCCACCCCAGTCACCCCCACCCCAGTCACCCCCACCCCAGTCACCCCCACCCCAGTCACCCCCACCCCCACCCCAGTCACCCCCGCCCCAGTCACCCCCACCCCAGTCGCCCTAACCCTAGTCACTCCCACCCCAGTCATCCCCGCCCCAGTCACCCCCACCCCAGTCACCCCCACCCCAGTCACCCCCACCCCAGTCACCCCCACCCCAGTCGCCCCCATCCCAGTCGTCCCCATCCCAGTCATCCCCACCCCAGTCATCCCCGCCCCAGTCACCCCCACCCCAGTCACTCCCACCCCAGTCACCCCCACCCCAGTCATCCCCACCCGTCATTCCCCACCCCAGTCGCCCTAACCCTAGTCACTCCCACCCCAGTTACCCCCACCCCAGTTACCCCCACCCCAGTCACCCCACCCCAGTCACCCCTCCACCCCAGTCACCCCCACCCCAGTCACCCCACCCCAGTCACCCCTCCACCCCAATCACCCCCACCCCAGTCACCCCAGTTACCCCCACCCCAGTCACCCCACCCCAGTCACCCCTCCACCCCAATCACCCCCACCCCAGTCACCCCAGTTACCCCCACCCCAGTCACCCCACCCCAGTCACCCCTACCCCAGTCACCCCTCCACCCCAATCACCCCCACCCCAGTCGCCCCCATTCCAGTCACCCCCACCCCAGTCAACCCACCCCAGTCACCCTCATCCCAGTCACCACCACCCCAGTCATCCCCGCCCCAGTCACCCCCTACCCCAGTCGCCCCCATCCCAGTCACCCCCACCCCAGTCACCCCCACCCCAGTCACCCCCACCCCAGTCACTCCCATCCCAGTCACCCCATCCCAGTCACCCCCTACCCCAGTCACCCCCACCCCAGTCGCCCCCATCCCAGTCACCCCATCCCAGTCACCCCCTACCCCAGTCGCCCCCATCCCAGTCACCCCCACCCCAGTCACCCCACCCGTCATTCCCCACCCCAGTCGTCCTAACCCTAGTCACTCCCACCCCAGTTACCCCCACCCCAGTTACCCCCACCCCAGTCACCCCTCCACCCCAGTCACCCCCACCCCAGTCACCCCCACCCCAGTCACCCCCACCCCAGTCATCCCCACCCCAGTCGCCCCCCTCCACCCCAGTCACCCCCACCCCAGTCACCCCCACCCCAGTCACCCCCACCCCAGTCACCCCCACCCCAGTCACCCCCACCCCAGTCACCCCCACCCCAGTCACTCCCATCCCAGTCGCCCCCATCCCAGTCATCCCCACCCCAGTCACCCCCACCCGTCATTCCCCACCCCAGTCACCCCCACCCCAATGACCCCCACCCCAGTCACCCCCACCCCAGTCACTCCCACCCCAATCACCCCCAACCCAATCACCCCCACCCCAGTCACCCCCACCCCAGTCACTCCCACCCCAATCACCCCCAACCCAATCACCCCCACCCCAGTCACCCCCACCCCAGTCACCCCCACTACAATCATCCCCACCCTCGATATCGTCCAGTTGTACCGCTACTTCATTTACTCCAAACCCCTACCACTATTTCGCGTGATTCCTGACACATTCAGAATAAAAAGGCACCACTGCCCACCCCGTCAGGAATCGTGAAGCTATAATTAGAATTTGACGAGTCGAAGCATTTCCCTTTTCTCCCTCCTCCCCCCTCCCAGCCCTCATGTCTGCGATTAGTAGAGGGTAAGCACCTCTTGGAGTATCCACCTCGAGACCCTTCCCCCCCCCCCTCTGGTGTGTAAGTTTCCCCACCAGCATGTAAGCGGGGATGTAATTTGTAAGCTAACGCTGTAAGGCGCCAAAGTCCCGACCTCCCACAAGTTTAAAGAGATAAAAAAAAATAATTTGAAACTCGAAGTACCGTACTTAGATCATTCTCTATAAGTTCCCGGCGTTACTAAAAAAATCGAGGCGCCAAAACCTCGAATAATGTTCGTTAAGTTCCCAGCGTTTCTAAAAATAGAGTTACCAAAATCTCGATTAATTTTCTCTAAGTTCCCAGTGTTTCTAAAAATAGAGGTACCAAAACCTCGAATAATTATGAATTAGAGATTTTAATTAAATTGGTACCGTAATCTAACGAGGGCATTTAGTCTAAACGTACTATTGTTGCTGAGTTATTATATTCATCCTTGGTCCTCATTTTAAAGTGTTTTCTACGTAAAAAAAACCACAGCGAACGTACTAGAAGCCAGCCGATTGAGACAGAGAAAGGGGGCCAAGGAAAAATCGAATCGCTCCAAGACAGATGTCCCGAGTTCCGAGTCCCGGACCTGATGAATGTGTTGGCCTGAATCACCCCGTGGGATGACGAATGCAAGTTGGACCCCGATGCCGGTCTGACAGAAATATAATGTCGTCCTACAACAGGGGCATTGACCCCGCGGCCGGAATTTTCCGGTTCTTTTTGGATGCCGAATCTTGGCTGATCTGTTTCAAGGAAATGTGTTGTATGAGTGTTGTGTGGCTGTTGAATGTGGAATGTTTGTTTCAATGTGGTGTATGACTGAATGATTGTGGTGTATGTTTGAATGATTGTGTTGTATGTCTGAATGATTGTATTATATGTTTGAGTAATTGTGGTGTATCGTTAAATGATTTAATTTTACATTTAAATGATTATGGTGTATATTTTTAAAAGAACATATAAAATGGGAGTTTTAAATTCATTGATAACAGTACTGCTCTATCTATTCAGTCACCTTGTTGCATTTGTTCTTGATCTGTATCTAAAGATGAACATTGTCTTGCCCAAAACAATTTGTCGTAAACCGCCATTTGTTCACGATTACATAATTGGACAACAGCCGTTTCACTAGTACCAAAGAAATGTAATGATGTAATAATTACACATACTTGCTTTTTCTAAGTGTTATACGCCAATTCTATCATGACTTTAATATTTGAGATTGTATTTTTTGGTTCAATTTTTAAGTATAAATTGTTTTTTTCGCTCAACTCAAAATGTAACCATTTTTTAAAGTAACGGTTGAAACCTTTTTTTGCACGTTTGGCTTTGAGTTACGACGTAATGAAATGTAAGTTTTAGCTGCAGAGATACTTTAAAGTACCACGGTGTGTGGGTGGGGGGATGGGTCGGCGTGGATGGTAAAAGCGAGGTACGCCTCCACCTTGATTAAATCAAATTACGCAACTGTTAACACCAAAAACAGGAATGTACTCTTGGTTTAACAAAGTTCAAGGTCAAACCCAGCGGAATAAATTCAACCCACTTTAAACGTGATCAAGTTTTTTTTTACAACTTTAAAACCTTATCAAAAGTCTTAGGACGTTCAATCGCAATGCAGCACTTAATAAACGTAGTCATTAATTAAATATATGCGTTGATTAGAACTAAAACACATTTTTTCACCCAGGCCGTAGAAAGTGTATACATGTTTTAGTTTTTCTTCCCATCGAAGTCTGGTTAAATGTGTACGAGCTGGTAGCGTATGCTCTGCATCACCCCGGGGATTTCATTCAAATGTTTTAAAATTAGATATCGTGTATTCAAAGATCAGCTCTCTGGAGACCGACTGCTTCGTGCTAGCCAATACTGCTACAGGCAGTCTATTTTTTTTTAAAACTCCGAGACGGAAATGGCTGAAGCCACTGGTAGAAATCATCTTCTCAATAGTATTTGATTCCACATTAAAATAGCAAGAGAAGACATGGTTATGACGTTACATAAATAATTAATTAGTGGCAATTATCTGCATGTATTGATTGAGACGGGTATTATTGATCTAAGGTGAAAGTTTAATTAAGGCATGGCAGGGAGGCAGAGGGAAGTCAAGTCTTTCTCTGAGCAACTTTCTGGAAATAATGCTGGGGATTAAGTGCTACCACGTATGGAATTAAGTAATTCACGTCTGGGATTAAGTGCTACCGCATATCGGATTAAGTGCTACCACGTATGGGATTAAGTGCTACCACGTATGGGATTAAGTGCTACCTCAAATGGGATTAAGTACTACCATATAGGGAGTAGTGCAGTGTCTTGGAGGTAATTGTTACGACATGGAATTAAGTGCCACCTCATATGGGATTAAGTGCTGCCATATATGTTAATAGGTAGGACTACTACCACAGATGGAATTAAGAGCTACGACATTAAATTAAGTGCTACCTCATATGGAATTATGTTATACCAGCCCTGGAATTAAGTGCAAACTCATCGAGATATTAGTGCTACGACACAAGAAATTATGTACCACACAGATGGGGTTGAATTCTACAACATAAAGAATTAAATGCTACCTCATAGGAGATTAAGTGCTACCATGTATGGGATGGTGCTACAACATATAGGATGAAGTGCTAACACATATGGGATAAAGTGCTACAACATATGGGATGACGTGCTACCTCATATGAGATGAAGTGCTACAACATATGGAATAAAGTGCTACAACATATGGGATGACGTGCTACCTCATATGAGATGAAGTGCTACAACATATGGGATAAAGTGCTACAACATATGGGATGACGTGCTACCTCATATGGGATGACGTGCTACCTCATATGGGATGAAGTGCTACAACATATGGGATAAAGTGCTACAACATATGGGATGAAGTGCTACAACATATGGGATGAAGTGCTACAACATATGGGATGAAGTGCTAGAACATATGGGTTGAAGTGCTACAACATATGGGTTGAAGTGCTACCACATATGGGATTAAGTGCTACAACATATGGGATGAAGTGCTACAACATATGGGATGAAGTGCTACAACATATTGGATTAAATGCTACAACATATGGGTTGAAGTGCTACAACATATGGGTTGAAGTGCTACAACATATGGGATGAAGTGCTACAACATATGGGATGAAGTGCTACAACATATTGGATGAAGTGCTACAACATATGGGATGAAGTGCTACAACATATGGGATGAAGTGCTACAACATATGGGATGAAGTGCTACAACATATGGGATGACGTGCTACCTCATATGGGATGAAGTGCTACAACATATGGGATAAAGTGCTACAACATATCGGATGACGTGCTACCTCATATGGGATGAAGTGCTACAACATATGGAATAAAGTGCTACAACATATGGGATGAAGTGCTACAACATATGGGATTAACTGACCCTCATACACGTTCTACCACTATGTTCATTGTATTTGTTTTGTTATAATTTTCAACAGGTCCCTGTGCCATTGTGTGAACTGGATGAATCCAACCTTCAAACAATTCTCTTACTGCAAAGTTTCACTTCAAATTCTAATTGAAATTAAATTGAATTTAAATTGTAAGCAAGTAGATTCTTGTTTCACAAAGAAAACAATGGGCCAGTTTGAAGCAGATGGGCGTTTGAAGGCTGGCTACTGAATTCTGGGTAAATACGAAACTAAAATTAGATGCGGTGCAAGCTGTCGGGCGCCTTTTGAGTCGGGCGCCAGCTGTGGGCAGTTAGTCAACACGTGCCGATTCAGTGTGAGTTTTAGCTCAACGTGTGCTAATTCACCGTTTTTTGTTAGGTGTTGTTTTTATTGTGAGCTGTTGCAGTGAGTCTACAGCGGTTCTTATTGGCTGCGCTACACACAATGATTAACGTTATAAGATGGAATCAAGCCCCACACATTGATTAATGTTATAAGATGGAATCAAGCCACACACAATGATTAACGTTATAAGATTTATTCGATGTAGATTATAGAAACAAAATCGAAAGAGATTTATGTAGTCTTTTAGCTTTGAAGAAAACCTTCGGTCTGATTCCATTAGCATCATGCATATATATATATATATATATATATATATATATATATATATATATATATATATATATATATATATATATATATATATATATATATATATATATATATAGTGTAACACTACGTCTACTTCATCTGTGCCATAGGCGACCATTCAGGTGCTACTTAAGTCCTTCTGATTGTTTTTCTCTATTCTACTCTATCTTCCTCCATCCGTTGTGCTGTTTCCTATGTAAAACCTATCTATTACCTGATCCAGTCTTCCCATTTACTCTTTTATCTTTCTATTTTTTTTTTGGTATTTCTGGCACTGTTTCTTGTACAAAAGTTTCGATCTAGACCTAGAGACCTCGCGATGTTTCTTGTAGAAAAGTGTTGTGCCAGACCTAGAGACCTTGTGACAAGTCTGTACCACTTTGTGACGTGTGTAAGGACCTAACATGATAATGGCAGGCACCCCGTGATGATAATTAAACCTGATGCATTTTGACATCTGTCGACCTGATTATCCCATTCTCCAAAACGTTAAAGTTTGTCTCATTAGTTCGTGATATCGTTAGTTTTCGTGCAAGCGGTAGAGTTTTTAACCATCGTGAAAGTATTTGACTATCGTGAGAGTATTTAACCATCGTCAAAGTTTTTAACAATCGTGAGATGTTTTAAATATAATTTCAAGGTGTGTGTACTATCGTAAAAATTTTTTTTCTTATCGTGGTTCAAGTTTCAGTAGCATCAAGTTTTTCTGCTAAGTCGATTGTTTTGTGCAAAGATTTTCTGCTAAGTCGGTTGTTTTGTGCAAAGATTTTCTGCTAAGTCGGTTGTTTTGTGCAAAGATTTTCTGCTAAGTCGGTTGTTTTGTGCAAAGATTTTCTGCTAAGTCGGTTGTTTTGTGCAAAGATTTTCTGCTAAGTCGGTTGTTTTGTGCAAAGTTTTTCTGCTCTGTGTGATCAGGTTAGGTAAATACTAATTTTCATGTTTATTTCGTAAAAATCTGGTTTAGAATATCTGAGGAATATCTGAGGAATATCTATTACGCCTTCATCATTTCCTTTGTGTAATCAGCCTTACAGCGATAGAATTCAGGAATCATTTCTTGCCCTACTTTATAAGCCTCGACTAGACTACTGCGTTGGCTTGTATGTAATGCAGCCATTTTTCGTTTAGTTTACAAATGGACTCTTATTTATCTATATATGAATGTTATATATATATATATATATATATATATATATATAATTATTATTTTTATTATAATGATTATTTATTAGGAATTTCTCTCTAGTTAGTTAAAAATTAAATTGTATATTTGTCTAATAAGTTCCTATAAAACGTCAGCGTTTTTTTAAATTAGAAAATGTAATATCCGATAAAAAAAAAACCGAGTATTTCTTGAACTTAATTCACTTAGATTGTATCAGTACAAGAGTGGAAATATATTAACTTCCAATTTCTGAACTCTACCCAGTCAACATCAAAACAGTTCACCTCAAATCTCATCCGCGATTTCAATTTATTTTCAATTTTTTCTAACCTCTTTAACGTCCAAACTCCAAGGGCGACCACTCGAGAAGGGAAATAACCCCAGCCTTAAAAATATCTCGAGTACGTCTCTACTTTCCCCGCCTGATATTATTGCCCTTTAAAATGTTGTATTAAAACTGAAATTGATAGTATGGTGCTACAGTTCTCTATTTAAAATAAAAAATAAAAACCCAGCATAAGCCGATGCAAGTTCGCCCTGCGCCCCAGCGGATTTTGAGTAGGTTTTTTGTCGAGGGCTGTTTAAGGAGCAGCTAAGAGCAAGTAAGCGATATTAAAGATAGAGTGGCCTCCCTTTGAAAAATGACATCACCAAAGCTGACGTTCTATAAAATTGTTTCCAGATATTGGAAATCGACAAATAAATGAAAAGATATTACGATTTTTTGTTTGTTACCAAATCCAGTTAAAATTGTGTATTTTTTGTCTGCAATAATTTTAGGGAAAAAATGTAACGCGATCTTTGTCCTATCTTAAAAAAAAACAGCTTGAAAGTGTCATCAATCTTAATATGATCCTGCAAATTGGCTTTATCAGTTCCGCTAATGATCTTTGAAGTTTTGAAAATCTTCATGCAATTTAATGTTGCTATTGTTACTTTTTTTAAAGTTTTTTTTTTTAAATCATCAAAAAAAGTTTAATATTTTCTATTACTACATATATTTTTACCTTTTAGGTGTTTTTTGCATAACAAAATAGCTACTTTTGTAATGGATAAGTAGGTCTCAGTAATAACAACACTTTCGTATAGATTTATAACGTGTGTTGTGTTAGGCAATAAGACAAAGTAAATGGTAGGTTAAGATTAGTATAAACTGTATGGTTTTCGCGGGGTTTGTGCATACGAAAAACAAACGTAGCTAACAGGCTATGATGTTGTTTAATCCAATCACGTATATTTAGTACATTATATGCTAATTAAGTAATCTGATAATACGCTTGTCTCGCGTTATACTTTTTGATCTGCCACTGTATATACGTTAGTTGATGACTAAACCTAATCCCTACAAAAGATTAACGATGACTAAACCTAATCACTACACAAGTAGATGATGATTAAACTTAATCCCTACACAAGTAGATGATGACTAAACTTAATCCCTACACAAATAGATTATGACTAAACCTAATCCCTACACAAGAAGAACCACGACTAAACCCTCATTTTCATAAAAGTTTTTTTTTTAATGCTACGATACCTTAAATGAGTTAAACATACAATGTATACTTTAATACAAGCACTATTTACAACAGTACACATTTAAAAGGCTGAACAAATAGACGTTTAGGTTTTATAATTGGTCATGAACGATTCCTTCAATCTCCTCTCTTAAAGTACATATTCGATTTACCGTATTGTGTTTCATAAACGTTCGTCTGTAAATAATAGACTCATTGTTCTTGAAGTGCAGCCTCGTATCAAATATTTATTAGAATGATGTTTTGTATTTAGTCTGGACTTCCATTTGTAAGTATAAAGTAGGTTTTTTTATATTTTCCGAATGTATATTAAAATTTTTCTTTCTTTTTATAATTTTGTTTTAAAGCCTGTCTCGGGGTTAATAAAAAAAGAGGATTTAAAAATTCGGAATATTACACACGTATGAACCTTTCAAATGGTTTCTGTTTACAGGAAATTTGTTTGATACTTTAAACGTAGCCGTCGCTAAATTTTGCTTTAGTTTATTTTTAGAACGCTCAAAAATGAAAGGTTTTTAGGTTTGTTTGGCACAAAATACAGTAAGTTCTTAAACCTTATTTGGATACATAATAATTAACGTGATTGCTTTTGATTAATATTTCGTGATACAAAGATGTCAGCTCAAAGTTTCGATGACATTTTTTTAATGGAAATCGCTCGGAAAGTGGAATTTATATTAGCTTACCAGTGTGATGTATGTACTGTAGTATCCTAACTTATACGATATAAGTATCTCTCAATTTAACTATTGTGATATGTTTCTCAACCTTACTATTGTGATGAAAGCGTCTATCAATCTAACTATTGTGATGCGTTTCTCTATCTTACTATTGTGATTTAAGTGTTTGTGAATATTACTATTATAATGTGTTTGTGAATATTACTATTATTATGTAAGTATTTGTGAATATTACTATTATAATGTAAGTGTTTTGTAATATTACTATTGTAATATACAATCTTACAATCGTGAAGCGTTTCTCAATATTACTTTTGTGATGTGTTTCTCAATCTAAATATTGTGATCTAACGTCTATCAATTTTACTGTTGTGATGTGTTTCACGATCTTCCTATTGTGAATATGTTTACTTATAAGCGTTAGACTTATGTCTGACCCAGCTTAAGAAAGCATACACTAGCCTTAAAATAAAAGACTTACGTTACACTTTATAGCATACACCAACCCTAAAATAAAAGACTTACGTTCAACATCTAACAAAAGAAAATGTTCTGAACAGGAGAAAAGTGGAAGCGTCTAGCCTTAATCCAAGAGTCTTGTTAACAGGGGACGTAGCCCAGGAGATTTGAAGATTCGACTGGATTATCCGCCCGTGTGTGGCAGGTGATGGACGTAAATACGCCGTAATGTTCCAGGCTTAGAGCGGCCATCACTCGCTTGACATTGAACACTCTGGGGGAGGGGTCCATGGAGGGGGGGGGGGGGGGGTCAGCCGGGGGGGGGGGGTGAGCCCAGGGCTTAAGCTTGCAGTTCCACTGTTGCATGGGTTATCTAGGGAGCTGGAAATTACGGCTCCGTATCTACCAGATCAACATCAGTTTATGATCTGATCTTTGGGTTGAGGAAAAAAAATCAATAGATGTAATATTGATAATCGGGCTATCAAATAGACTTTAAGAGAAGAAAATAAAAAAAAATATGATGTAGATTCTATTTTTCCGTCTTTGGTAAGGGAAACGGGAGGATTTAATTCTCACAGTTTGATTTAATATTTTGTATCTGTCGCTGACGATTGGCCGACATATCGCTCGAAGTGTGTGTACGAGTACAAGTGCTGATATGTACATGACAAGCGTCGACGCCTATTGTGATAGAATCTATTTTTAGAACGTGTACCCTAGTTCCTGTACCGAGAGATTGAACTTCCGGTGATTTTAAAAACTAGGACGTAAATGGCTAAATGTGGTATTGACTAGTTCCTCCGTACCCCCCCCCCCCCCGTTCTCCCTCCCTCCCCCACCCTGTCCTCCCATCCCCCCGACCACAACGAATCTTAATCTGTCACCCTTTAGAAAAACAAACCAAGTCGAAAATGAAGCGTCTATTTTGGGGGGAGTCTTATCATCCACTGACAGACCACGTTTCTTAATGAGATCGCGCGGGTTTAGCGCTACGCGATTCCCGCGCTCGCGTGGGTCTGTATCGGGTGATACGGGGACAACGGGACAAAGGTCAGGGAAAAATGTACCCATTGGGCAGAATTGTTCTAGATTTGTTCATGTCACCCTCCCCTGTCCCCCTCTCGCACACATCTCCTCTCCTATAAAACACGAATCTCACTGATTAGGTAGTCTTCTTCTCCTTGTGTTCTTTTAACGACTGCCACTTGTTTGTTCCTGTGTTGTGTAAGCTGCACAGTAAAGTTTATGTGATCCTTCAACACTCTTTGAGGTGGTTTACTTTGATGAATGTTTTTTATTTTATGCCAAAAATACGCTGACTTTGGTGTGGTTTGCATATATATGCATATATATATATATATATATATATATATATATATATATATATATATATATATATATATATATATATATATATATATATATATATATATATATATATATATATATATATATATATATGTATATATATATATGTATATATATATGTATATATATATATGTATAGGTATATATATATACGTATATATATATATATATATATATATATATATATATATATATATATATATATATATATATATATATATATATATATTCTTTATTTTACACGCAAATGTGTTTCTATTTTTATTTTTATTCATTGACTCATATTGTAAATATAGCCTGAAGATATAGTGCCATATTTGTCGCATTGCTGTGGAGTTTCTTGCAGCCGGTACTAATCTTAGTTTAACGCTAAATAAATAACACGAAAAGAGCCATGTTAGGAAAATGATTCAAACAGTTTTAGAAACGCTCATGCCAGCTTAAATACTACAATAATGATCGAACAACTACAAATGGCAGTGGGCATCACCATCCTCCCCCATCATGGGCATCCCTATCTCTACCACCCTCATCCACACTTAGCCCCCCCCCCCCCTCCTACCACACTGGGCATTATTTAGCCCCCTCCCACCACATTGGGCATTACCAGCTCTCCCCCTCCCACCACACTGGGCATTACCAGCTCTCCCCCTCCCACCACACTGGGCATTACCAGCTCTCCCCCTCCCACCACACTGGGCATTACCAGCTCTCCCCCTCCCACCACACTGGGCATTACCAGCTCTCCCCCTCCCACCACACTGGGCATTACCAGCTCTCCCCCTCCCACCACATTGGGCATTACCAGCTCTCCCCCTCCCACCACACTGGGCATTACCAGCTCTCCCCCTTTCACCACATTGGGCTCTATTCCAGAATTGGCATCCCTTGGCTCTCCCCTCCCCACAAGGGGCAATACTATTCCCCCCTCCACCCACAGTGAGCATCCCCCACAATGAATATCACGAACTCTCCCCACCATGGACATCACCCCACACACCACGGTGCCTCCCTGAAACTCTCGGACTGTGTGGGGGAGGGGGTTTAACGGTCGGTCGGTGCACGTTATTCCTCGAATGCAGGTAGCCTGATGGGGGGGGGGGGGGGGTTATCTGATTTGTTGTCGCTTTTTGTTGCTGCTCCACATTCAAATCTTCTAAAAATTTAATTTCCCCAGCTGTGTGACAACGCATACCCTTATTTAATTACAGAATTTTGAAAAAAAAATAACAAAAACTTAAAAACCCACTACGTAAAAGACAGAGTAAAATGCACTAAAATAAACAAATCAATAATAAATTTAAAAAAAAATTAGCTATGCTCCACGTGGGATGAATATCAACAGAACTGTTGAGTGAAAAAATGAGTTTGACACTTACTATACAGTTGTATCTTTCATATAGGCCAATAGCCCAATATCTGACTATATGTGTAAAGAAGCACTTCTAAAATGTAAACAAAAAATAAAAAATTAAAATAATGATCTAAATCCTAACACATAGAGAGATTAATGGACGATTTTTAAATTTAAAACTTTGACCAAAAAAAAATTGAAATTCGTTCGTAAAATATTTTTTTTAATTTTGTTGCACTGGTATTCGAACTCCAACGGTGTCTGCGTGACGTAATATTAACGTCACTTAGAGCTGAAGTCTGAGCTTAAAAAATAGAGTACGTCTGTCTGGGTGTTGTTTTCCCTTTTTTTTAAACTCCGGGTCACGTGTCGCCCGTCTCCCTGGGATTGTTGCGTTAAAAGTTCAAGAAAATCTGCGGATCCATAATCTCCTCAGGAGCTCTTCAAAAGTGCTCTTTTATTCTAGGAGTCAATTAAAGACGTTTGGCTTTCAGAGGTGGTCTAGGCATTCATCACTAAGATGGCTAAAAAATGGTATTTGTGCACACACAAACATATACACTCATATTTATATACGTATGTCTCTCTCTCTCTCTCTCTCTCTCTCTCTCTCTCTCTCTCTCTCTCTCTCTCTCTCTCTCTATATATATATATATATATATATATATATATATATATATATATATATACATATATGTCTCTCTCTAGATTTATTTTCTCTCTCTCACACACACATGATAAGTATGGCGCATATGATAAACGTATATATACTTACAGACACAAACACACATATTCACACATATAGGCTTACACAAACGCATACATTCATACGTGCATGCATATATATATATATATATATATATATATATATATATATATATATATATATATATATATATATATATATATATACATATATATAAATATATATATACATATATATATATATATATATATATATATATATACATGTGTGTGTGTAAGTGTATGTATGTAATTATGTTTGAAAATGTATCAGAACATTTTTTTTCTGGCAAAGTAAGTTGTATTTGAACCTAAAACCTACTTGGGTTTCGTCATAGATCCCCGTCCAAACTGACCAACGAAGTCAAGTCGAGTTACAAGTGTATTCCTACGGCTTTCGACTGACCTCATTGTTTTATCTCACCACCACCTCTCCAAACTTCCACCGTGGTTGACCCCACCCACCATCACCCCACCCGACATGACGTCTTTGAAATTTGCACTCGTCCGCTCAAGGGACAAAGGAACGTTCTCGAAATTTTCAAATTTCTCAAATCTTCCATTGTCAGCGGCGCGTATAGGGCTTCCCTGTTACTATATTGGACTAGTCTTGTTGATTAGTGCATTGACAGATGGACACAAGGAACTTCTGGTTAGCAGACGACTGCTCGGAAGCCGCAGAAGTGTGGGTGTTGGGGCTTCTTCTTGAGATGACATTAACACTGGTTTTTACTGGTTGGTAATGGCTTTTACTTTCTAGTGAGATCATATGAATTCTGGCTTTTACTTTCTAGTAAGATTATATTAACACTGGATTCTACTATCTGGTAATGGCTTTTACTTTCTAGTGAGGTCATATGAATTCTGGCTTTTATTTTCTAGTGAGATTATATGAATTCTGGCTTTTTTTTCTGGTAAGATTATATTACCACTGTATTCTACTATCTGGTAATGGCTTTTACTTTCTAGTGAGGTCATATAAATTCTGGCTTTTACTTTCTGGGGTCATCCATAAATGACGTCACGCTTTTTTTGACGATTTTTACCTCCCCCCCCTCCCCTCCGTCACACGTCGTCACAAAAAGTCAGACCCCCCCCCCCTAAAATGACGTCACACCTCAACCTACAACCCCTCTCAAAATTGCAGTTGAATTTTTTTAAAACATCGATATTTTTCCAAAATCTTGTCTAAACTATTACAATTTATTAAAACAGTTATCTAAAACGCGAAATAACGTCTAAAATTCGTTTTCTAACATTGCTTTTTTATAATGCAAAAGTGTGACGTCGCAACATCTGAACCCCCCCCCTCCCCCTCATCACACATCGTCACAAAATTACGGACCCCCCTCCCCCCTACGAGTGTGACGTCATTTATGGATGACCCCTCTAGTGAGGTCATATACATTCTGGCTTTTACTTTCTAGTGAGGTCATATAAATTCTAGCTTTTACTTTCTAGTGAGGTCATATAAATTCTGGCTTTTACTTTCTATTAAGATATTAAAACTGGATTTTACTGGCCGGGAATGGCTTTTAAATTCTAGTGAGGTGATATAAATTCTGGTTTTTATTTTCGTAAGGTTACCAACGGCTTTTATTTTCCTGAGATTAACACTTTTAAGATTGATTATATTTTGATCAGGTTTAATTTCTGTAGACCCCATTACACCACTTCCAAAACAAAAGAATTAAAGAGAAAAAATACCCAGACATGATTTCAAGTTCTGGAGCCAAGTCAAGCCACTTCCTGCTAGTGAGAAAAACCTCAGGGAACATCACAATCAAATATGATGGGACGCCATTTTTACCCAGACATATTATCTCCCCTCTACTGAATGACGGACGAGTCCACCTGTTCCGCTAGGGGGCTGCAGGTTTCGTTGTGGGGCGTCGGCTTGGTCAGAACGAGTTTAAATTTAGATCGCTTGCACCCACTTGCACCATGCTGCTTCCCCTAGGGTTTGATGCGGTGTGTTATTATTTTTTTTAATATTGCCATATGTGTGAATAACAATTTTGAAAATTGGATTTTGTAATTGTTTTCGATATCGTTTTACACGTAATATAAAAAATAGACCGGAAGTGTATGACGTAGGCATGGGATTTATAAGTGGGAAGTACTAATAAAATTACGGCAAAAGTTGGAGTTGTAATTTTTACGAAACAAAAACAAACATCTTACAAATCGCAATATTAAGTCAAAATTATTCTGTCAGACATGGAGTTCCACGAGGCAGGTGAAGTAGAGCAACTGTTTCCGTGAACATGGTATATGATGAAATAGTGAAGCCAGCACGAATTTTTCAATGTATAATTTTTGTGTTCTAAATATAAGTAGTAAACATATTTTATATATAGATTTTTGTATATATTGTATGTTATATTAGCCGCAGAAATTCTGATAAATCTAGCCTTCCTCCACAACTTTTTAAATCGCATGCACCTCTTCACTTTATCATAAAACTATTCTGGTTACAAGTCTATATAACAACCTCTGAACTTGTCAATATTTAACTCCTATCAAAGGCTCACGTCGTATGTTTATGTTTTGACTGCGTATGTTATTATTTGTGTCGATCTCACAACTACCGTTGTATGTATTTTTAAAAAAGTCAATATTTTTACATATAAGTGTCTTGTCTAATATATATATATATATATATATATATATATATATATATATATATATATATATATATATATATATATATACTAGCCGTCCCGGCCAGGCCCTGCTCTGGCTTCTGTGAAAAACCTTCCTGTTAAAGACCATTACCTGTGTGTTTAGTAATCATCATAAACCCGGCATTGCCCACCCAAACCACAACCAACCAAAACCAAAACAACAAAACGCAAACATAACGCTAACACAATTACAAATACAAACGAAAACAAAAACCTAACAACAAACCCAATCACAACCACAAACACCAATACAAACACAAAGAAAAAACAAACAAAAAAGCAAACGAAAACAAAAACCTAACAACAAACCCAACCACAAACACCAATACCAACAAAAAAAAAAAAAACAACGAAAAAGCAAACGAAAACAAACCAAATTCAAACGCAAAACCAACCAAAAACACAAATACAAACCCACAAAAAAAAAAAAACACAAACAAAAACGAAAAAAGAAAGAACAAAAACGAACCAAATCAAAACGCAACCACTAACGCAAACCCACCTAAACAAAAAGAAAACACTAACGCGAACATAAACGCCCGGGGCGGAATCACCTGTTTTAGCTTAATGAACGACTATAGTACCCCAACTTATTCATAGTCTTTTGCACTCACTTAAACGAACGCGCCTGTTTCAATTTGATGAACAATTTTAATACTCCAAGCTTATCCGTAAAATACCTACAACATTTGCACTTGATCAATCCCCGCTAATTATGTAATTATTTTTTTTCCCAACACCAAAACAAAGTAATTAAAAAGTAAATTATTTTCGACTAATGCAATGGTTTTATAAAGGGAAGTAATTTTGTTTTCCTAATGTATCAAAGGGAAGTAAGTGCTATAGGACTAAATAAAGACATAATTAGAATTTTTGTAAAAGATGATATTTTTTTTAAACTTGTGTTGAATGAACATGCCGACAATTATTACTGTAATTTGAAAAATGAAAATGATTTCCCAACACTTTCAATGGTAATTTTTTAGCTCATAAATTTAGACAAATGCGCACGATAATTTTCTAACACTTAAATTCGTACAATTCCAACGACATACAAATGCATTACATACAGAACTGAGCTTTATATATTAGATATATATATATATATATATATATATATATATATATATATATATATATATAACGGTACTAGCTACTGCTAAAATCCACACTGTTGTTGCTTTGATGTATAGCTGCGGTATTTCTATGACGTATAGCATATTAGTAAAACTAAACCTATATTGACGTCTAGCTGTATAACAATGACCAACTAGACCTATATTGACGCCTAGCATCATTAGCAAAACTAGACCTATATTGACGCCTAGCTGTATTAGCAAAACTAGACCTATATTGACGTCTAGCTGTATAACAATGACCAACTAGACCTAAATTGACGTTGTATTAGCAATGACCAACTAAACCTATATTGACGTCTAGCTGTATAACAGTGACCAACTAGACCTATATTGACGTCTAGCTGTATAACAGTGACCAACTAGACCTATATTGACGTCTAGCTGTATAACAGTGACCAACTAGACCTATATTGACGTAGCCTTGTTGATTTATTTTGGAGGGTCAAATCGATGGAGTTTGCTGTTGTAGGCTTAAGATTACACGGCTTGTGAATTAAGGTCAGTGGTTTTTTTTTGGTTTTTGTTTCGGGTCGGAGTCAGCGTCACAAGTTTTAGCTTGCTGTGGTTTTCGTTCAGCCGTCCATGAGTCGGCGTCAGTCAGAGTCACGTGTTCTTTATCTTTGCCACGAGTCAGCGACTAAGAGCATAAACTAGAAATGTGAGGATTTATTTTTCGATAAAAAGATGCTACGTAATGCCCTCTGTAAATGTCCTAATGAAGAGAAAATGTCTACTTTCAATAAATGGTTTTAACGACAACAAACACACAATTGAGTTGACGCTGATGAAATGTATTATGTTAAAAAATACAAGATTTATATAACAGTTAACGCTTCCTAACACAATAATATCATTTGCCCAAGATTTATGTAAGAGATTACGTTCCCTAATACACATTATATCATTTGCCTACACATTCCATTTTTACATTTGTTTCCAAGAAATTTATTTAAGAAAATTAGCGCTACAAATCAATTTTAATGCACATCATAGCATCTGTTTTCTTGAAGAAATTCCACCTCCCCCACCCCCGTTCACCACCCGACTTACTTAACCCCCCCGTCGACCGTCGCACTCAGCAAATTCCTCTAGCATGCGCCTCGCCTCTAAAGAGTTAATGGATATTCTATAATTCTAAATACATTATGGAGCATTAAATAACATGCGGAGCTTCTTGATAATGATTAAATACTCCTAGAGAGCAAGGATATGGAAGTGTTTTGTCTTTTTCTACAACTTCGATTTTTTAATTCACTGTGTTTTTTTGCTTGCTGAAATTCTTGAAACTTTAAGGAAATGAATTCACAAATTGCGACGCTTTCAGTGCGTGCTTAACTTGTGAAGGCAATTATATCATTGTCAATATTGAATTTGCTGCAGATCAATTCATTGTCTGGCTGTAATTATTATTAATCGATGGTCATGTTTGTCGAATTATTGTGTCTATTAAATGTATTCGATATATATATATATATATATATATATATATATATATATATATATATATATATATATATATATATATATATATATATATATACAGAATATCTCAGTACAAAACATCTCAGGCAAATGATCTCGCAGACGAGATATCTCACACGAAATATCTCGGCAAATGACCTCAGAAGCAATATCTCACTGTTTAAACAACCTTTTCTAGCTTTAATGGCGATCTTTTGGTGAAAGTTTTTAAATACCATCATTTTATCTAAGGCGGTAAGTGTCGAGTCATACTTTAGCACCAGACATACGTTAGCACCAGTCTTAAGTTAGCACCAGTCAGAAGTTAGCACCAGTGAGAAGTTAGCACCAGGCTTACGTTAGCACCAGACGTTAGCACCAGACATAAGTTAGCACCAGTCTTAAGTTAGCACCAGTCAGAAGTTAGCACCAGTGAGAAGTTAGCACCAGGCTTACGTTAGCACCAGACGTTAGCACCAGACATAAGTTAGCACCAGACATAAGTTAGCACCAGTGAGAAGTAAGCACCAGGCATACGTTGGAACCTCTCAGGCGTTAGCACCAGTCAGAAGTTAGCACCAGGCATACGTTAGCACCAGTCAAAAGTTAGCACCAGTGAGAAGTAAGCACCAGGCATACGTTAGCACCAGACGTTAGCACCAGTCATACGTTAGCACCAGTCGAGGCCACAACTGTAAGAAAACGGGGAGATAGCCATCCAGCTACATCAATTACAATGAGTGATCAAGCCGAATTTCCCTATTGATCTGCGTCTAAATTTAGCCTGGTATTGGGTCTAAGGCCGGACTGGGATTTACTCCAGTGCAGTTATTTACATGGGAGGGGGGGTGATTCTCTGGTCGGGATGGGGGCGATCGTGTCTAAGTTTAGCTTTTAACATCTGCTTGCGATCACAGACTCCTTTTACGATGTCTTTTACTGTATTCAACACAAAGAAACTTTAACCTCTATTACTGTATATTAAACGCAAAAGCTTTACTGTCTTTTACTGTATGTTACATAAAGGAACTACCGTATTTTACTGTGTATAACACAAAGAAATGTTCTGTAATTTAGACCCAAAAACTTTTTTTTTATTTTACTGTATATTACACAATAAATTTTACCGTCTTGATATCAGAGTAACGAATTCTAGCTTCTTATACTGTATATTACACAGTATTTCTGTTACATATGGACCACCATTTTCACCCAGTAACGGCTAGTTTGATCTACTCTACCAGTCGAGATTTGAACACAGAACACGAGTCCCGGCCTATAATTAAAACTTCTTAATTTTTCATAATAGGCTTGAAAAGCTGGTTCCAAATGGTTCTAAATTTGTGTTGCAAGAAGGCATATTTTCAAACCAAAATTGAATATTTTATAACATTTGTGTAATAAGTACAAAATTACTCCCGGTTTCATTAATATTTTCATATAATAGTAATTTAGCAAACACTTTTATTTTTAATTTGGAATAGTAGAGTCGGGATGTTGTGGTGATTGGGGATGTTATATTATTTAATATAAATACAATATACCATAGATCACTTTTGTGTATTTTTATCATTGAAAACAATTGTTCTGACTATCATTGTTTTACTCTCCCTGGCCATTCCGGTTGACTTCAAGGAGAGGTCGAGAACAGTTTTAGAAAATATTTGAATTGATAAAATAATTCTAAACGGCTTTTCAACTACTTATATTCGATACAGAAGTATAAAAATGAGTGTAATCGATTGTTCCCAAACGGCTTTAATTTTTACAAATGTAACTATAATTTTATCGCTTGCCATATTTAAACACGTTAATTAAAAAGTCTAGTGACATTTAAGCGCAATTTCCTTATGTTATCTAAAAATAGCTCTGTCGTAGCGTAAATCAAGAGCAGGGTTAGTAAAACCATTGGTTAGTTAAATTAAAACGTTTTTTATTTAAAAAAAATTCAGCATTTTACATGTTTTATTTACAATAGAGTTACATGACTAAAAACCATTGCGCGCCTAGCTACCGAACGTGATGGCGCAGCCATTGAACGTGATGGCGCAGCTATTGAACGCGTGTGGTGTGGTTGGATAAAAATGCCTACTAATTCGGTCCAAATTATATTTAATTCAAAAATTTTTTTTTGACCGAACGAAAGGATATTTTTGAAAACTTTCTTCGGCAATATTGTTCTAAATTATGGCAGGAATCGATTGGTAAATGTTTCAAGTCGCTAAGTGGTCTGGTTGCCGAGATATGGGCCAAAAACTGCATTTTTCGAGGTTTTTTGGCTTTTCCGGGAAATCCATGAAAGAAACCCGGAATTTTTATGGCCTATGTTCATCCTCGTAACTTGCTTAACATAATTGCTTTTGGAACTAGTCCTCGATATTGCTTCGTTGAGGAGGAGATACGACTTAAAGCTGCGGACACACATCCATCCATCCATCCATTCATACATCCAGAAATGACGGGTTAATAAACGCAATTCTCCAGAATGGAAATTGCGCTAAAAAATGTAGAATGATTGCATTGACTTTTCAATCCTACTGAACAAAAATCGGTCAGTTCATTGTTATCATATTTTTTTTTTCTTGCAACCCCACCCCTCCCTAAAAAGTAAATTATTTTCCAAAGTAAGAAACTTAAAAAAAAACTGGTTAAGGGGTGTATTTGTTTAACCGACAACGACAAGAGAGGATTTGTTCGGATCGGATTTTGCGCCGAATCGATTTATTGCTGATTGATTGTCTCTTTATCTTCGATCCTGATTGATTCGAGATCGATGGTGAATCTCCTGCTGAAAATGTTTTCTTCTCATTTATTTAATTTGGCATGCAAATAGAAGACAAATGACGATCCGGGTGGGGGGTATGACGGAGGATGAAATCAAAATCGAGCAAGAAAGATAACTACTACCGCTTAGTACAAAGGTCAAAGGTCGACCAACGCGTTGAGTTGTTGCTGTTTGTTTTCGTGTTGACATTTTGTTATGAGATAACGGCCGACGGACCCCCATAAGACTTTAAACAGATTTTATTTTGTCTCAACTACCTTTTATTTTTTGACAACCGTCAATAAATTATATATTTCTGCCTGTAAAATGTGACGTGGTCTTAAAAGGTCTCCATTTTATCCTTCATCCCTTGAATTTTTAGTTCTTGTTTAAATCAATGATACTTGTAAATTAAGTAAAGGTTACTTTTTTCGAAACTTGCGTCCCCCGTTCGTGTAGGTGAAGTAGAGTTCACCTGTTTATGTAACGTTCATATGAAAGGCTAATGTAGTCACTACTACGCCCCTTTGTTTTCCATCACGTAAAATATCTGATGGGTTAGATCAATTAACTTTGTTTAAAATATCTATGCAGATCTTGCAGATCTTATCAGATAAATGTGTAGCTAATAGAATTTTAAATATCCGTTAATCCATTTTTAGATCATCTATAATCTTAATCTTTCTTAACCTTTCTGGTAAATATCACAATGTCTTTAGTATCAGGGTGTGTGTGTCTCTCTCTCTCTCTCTCTCGCTCTCTCTCTCTCTCTCTCTCTCTCTCTCTCTCTCTCTCTCTCTCTCTCTCTCTCTCTCTCTCTCTCTCTCTCTCTCTTTAATCCTCAAATCCTCTAGCTTTTCAACCCCATCTTCACCTCTTCTCTCAAAGAACACCCCCCCTCATCTCTCTCAAGAAATCACCTCACCTTTAAATCCCCACCCCGCCCCTCACTTTGTTTGCTACCACCCCAACCCCTCCCTTCCGTCGTGCTGACTACGCCGCTGAAAATATCCTCGGACGAAAACATCGGTTCCTGAAGATAAAAAAAAAAGCCATAAAAACCTCAGCTAGCCGTAGTTACAGTATAGGGAGGGTGAAGGGTGGGGGGGGGGGGTGAAATAGGGAGCGAGAGACGAGAGAAATGAAGGAAGAATGAGCAAGTCGTGGAGAGAGGGGGGGGGGGACTTAGTTTCAGGGTGAGAAGGCGGAAATGAATGCAGACAGGACGCAGAAACTGGGCAGCTCGAAAGAAAAATGGTGGCAGTCTGACAGACTTTTGCGCCTCGCTAACATGATTTTTCGGTGTCTATTTTTAGATATCACGTGACCAGTATTCTCTTTTTTTTTTCTTTTTTTTTTTCTTTTTTTTTTTCAACAATCTGCAATTTGTTTTTTATGCCTTGTTGACGCTAGTCTGAAATAATACTTATCAAGAATATAAAATCAAATTGTCTCAAAATTATGTCGTTTATTTTTTTTTCAAATTTCAGGTTAAAATAGTTTTCGAAACAACAGTCCTTTCTCGGGCTGTTGGAGATTCTTCAGTGGCAGATTAATTCTGAAAAACTGGACAATGGATTAGGATTAAGCTTAAGGTAAATCATACTTTACTACACAAACAAGAAAGTGAATGGCCCTTTATTTATTTACCACGTGTCGAAAATCACTCGCACTAATACACACACACCTTTCTTCATATCACACATCTTCATTTACACGTATACTGCATATATATATATATATATATACATATATATATATATATATATATATATATATATATATTAGCCCGTAGTATGTATATCGATAAATCTGCATTATTAACATAGCAAAACAAAACAAAATGAATAACACAACGCAATAATATTTCCAAATATCTTTGTTATGCATAACGATAACCTCCCTTGAGATCCATTCTACTTATTTCCCTTTCTACTCTACTTATCTCCCTTTCTTTTCTACTTATTTCTCCTCCATCCATTCTCCCAACAATCTGGAGCGATCTCCCCTTCTGCCCCTCCCCCGAACCGCTTTTATATTCTCCCCTGGTAGTCCCTTATACATTATTCCATTCTCATCTCAATTTTCATTCCCTAACTCACATCCCTTATTTGATTTCCATTTATCATATTCTTCTGCTGCCGCGTCTTTCCCATCAACAAAAGGTAAATAACTCCTTTGTTTGGTTTCTTTTTTGTTTTCATCGGAGAAAGAATAAAAAAATATAAAGAAAACAACCAAAAAAACCAACAGCGAATCATAAAAGAAATAACAAAAAAATATTAAGAGAAACGAAAACGGAATTTAAACGTGAAATTATTTTCTTTTATTTAAGTCCAAGCGTATTCATTAGTTTTGGATAGCCTTTCGACTTTATTCGCAGAAAAATAGTAATCCCATTTTGAAATGTTCGGGAGTTATGAAATATTTAGATTGGATGTTATTTCTAGAATGTTATAGTGACGCAGTTAGAAAAAAAAAACAGCTTTTTAAATAAAACAATGCTTAGGCTTTCACAAGATATTTCTTTGATTAGTTATATTTATACACATAATTTATAAAATATTATTTATTTTGTATTTCCAAAAAGGATAGATACGTTCGTTCAACCCGTTTAAACTATTAAGTTATGGACACCAACATTTCTTGAATGTGTCTTGTTGATTTGTTGGGATTTGTGTTAGAATTTGAGCTTTAGATATTGCCTGAATTGTGGGAAAGAATGGTCGGGGGCAGAGTGCGAATGCGAAAGTTCGCGGGAATTCTATAAACTGGTCGAGGGGATGTTTAGGGAATGTTCAAGGGAATTTTAAAAATGGTCAGGTAAATGGTCGATAAGTTCACAACACTATACACGCCCCATCCCAGATGATAAATATCTTGTCTTCACGGGGTCTAAAATTGTCGAATATCGTCGAATATTGTCGAATATTGTCAATCGCTTTTGAAATAATGCCCTACTAGCCTCAATACTAGCCATAGACACCATCATGTTTTGAAAAATTATTTCCTGTTCGAGAAAAATCGATGACAAATATAATTAGTTTTTATTTTAATTTTAAGCCACGTAACCTGATAAAAAAATTTTGAGTCTGCGGTTAATAAATGGTTTATTTTACTAGACAGTTTTAATACGACTAGAAGGGGAGCCTATCCGGGCTTCAGCGGGGAGTTTTAGGTTTTAGGTTGTCTTTTGTAGTTTTGTAATGAGGTGGTTTAAAGAATTCTTGTTTAGTGTGATATGACGAGTGTGTGTGAGACGTGTAGTAGTAGTGTCTAACTTGGTACGTCTGTGTGTAAAATTGTACCTATTTGAAGCCAGTTTTTTAATAACTGCACACTGGGGACCTTAGGGTTCTACTGGGGTCCTACTGGGGACCTTAGAGACATACTGGAGACTTTAGGGTCCTACTGGGGTACTACTCGGAACCTTATAGCCCTTCTGCAGTCCTACAGAGGACCTATTGGGGACTGGGGTCCTACTAGAGACCTACTGGGGAACTATGGGGGGTCTGCTAATTTATTGACAACCCTAGGCTGCGTTCATTGAACTCGAAATCAACTTTTTAATAAATTTTCAACTCATTTTTTATTTATTTACATTTTTAAATTTATTTTTTTTATTCAATTTAATTAAATTATAACTTCACACTCGCATTTTTTAAAAACAAAAATATACTTTTAACAGGAAGAGGGGAGACACTATAGAATTAATATTAAATTAATATTCAAGAAGAATCCACAAGCCGGATTCAATTTTAATTAATTTTAATTAAGTTGTTCAGTGCAGTTGAGATAATTAGTACAGACAGGTCATTGAGATAGAGTTCATGAGATAAAAAGTGAGATACTTCAGTAAGTAGTGAGATAGTAGAATAAACATTGTTAGGCTGGGGTAGGAATTGCGATTCTAGGATAATAATGAAATATAAATGTAGCAAGTGAGATAGTAGGATAATAATGAAATATTACAGTAGGAAGTGTGATAGTAGGATAATAATGAGATATTACACTAGGAAGTGGGATAGTAGGATAATAATGAAATATAGCAGTAGGAAGTGAGATAGTAGGATAATAATGAGATATTACACTAGGAAGTGGGATAGTAGGATAATAATGAAATATTACAATAAAAAGTGGGATAGTAGGATAATAATGAAATATTACAGTAGGAAGTGGGATAGTAGGATAATAATGAAATATTACAGTAGGAAGTGGGATAGTAGGATAATAATGAAATATTACAGTAGGAAGTGAGATAGTAGGATAATAATGAGATATTACACTAGGAAGTGAGATAGTAGGATAATAATGAGATATTACACTAGGAAGTGGGATTAATACTAATAGTTTCGCTGTCTCTCTATGTATCTATGTATCTATCTGTCTGACAAGAACGCTCTAGAGAAAACACAAGGAAATTAAAAACATGCATAGTGAAACTATGAAAATACAGCGAAACTATTATTATAGATGACGTCATTGAGCATATAGAAGAAAATATTATCAAGCCGGAGAGTGTACACAGTAATATGACGTCATTGATTCTCGAGTAAACATTGAATAAAAACCCAATTTTGTCTAATCTCAGTGGTTTCATTCATACAATTCTTCGGGTAGGGGGCGAAGCCCCACCCCCGCGTAAGAACGTCTGAGCCCCCCCCCCCCCCCTCCCTAAACTCAAAAGAAATTTCTTCATCGATACTCTATAATAAAATTACCGCCTAATTAATGTGTCTAATCTAAAAAGTGGTTTTCTTGCAATTTCTTTAATGCAATTCTTCTGGTAGTGGCTAAGCGCGACACCAGTGTTTCTTTCAGACTTTTTCCTCCCCGGAGAGGGGTGGGGTACTTGAAATTTTCGGGGGCGGG